>NC_139832.1:21266557-21454057 GCF_963691815.1 Echiichthys vipera
ACTGTTGCGTGTGGCGTAAACTTAATGATGTAGTTTGTTAATTCTGGGAAATTGTTTTATCAGCTTTGATATTGATACCAACTCTTTGTTTCTGTAGGCTAAATTCGAAGCTACAAGCTAGGAGTTGGTTAGCTTAGCTTGCATAAAGAATGTAAACAGTGGGAAACAGTTGGTCTGGATCCGTCCAAAGGTAAGGAAATTCAGCACTAACTAACCTGATCTACTGCATATTGTTTGCTTAATCTGTAAAAGAACAAAAACTAAGTAAAACAAACAATTGTGGCATTACAGGTTATGTGCTAGACTTACTCTTTGTGAATTCCTGCAGTCTTCTTGTCCCAATTTGAGTGCTAGGGAAGCAGGGGAGACTTCAGGAAATCATTGCTTCTGGCTCTGATGCATAACTCATTCAATTCTTCATGCTAAGCTAAGATAACCGGTCGCTGATTGTAACCCTAGTCTGCAAACACAAGAATGGTTTCATCTTCTCATCGAAGAAAAGTGAATGAACGCATTTTTCCAAATTATTGTGTGTCTCATAAATGTCTCTCATGGAGAATTTCCTGTTGTGTGCTACATGTGTGCTACCGCATCTGATTCTCCCGACATTGTGCAGGGTTCAAATGTGAAAATGGCTACACTGATAAAAAAGTACATGGCTCATGTCTGTTGACACATTTTTTGAGGTGCCCCTTCCTTTTGAATTACAGTTGAAAGATATTCTGGTATTAGAAATAATCTGCATAAATTTACACCTTTTAAAAATGTGCAGGTTCTGTCTTTCTCCTCCTCTGCCTCTTACCCTGTTTGGTAATTAGCCTTTGACCCCCCTGGGCTCACGCAGGCGTGAAGATTGAAGGACAGAGATAGTTTAAGCGATGGATTTGTCATCTAAATTTCTCATCAGCTTGGAATCTTGAGGGCAGAGCTCCCAATTTATTACATTATAGAGCACATCTTGTAGCACTTTCACTTAGGAAGGAAGTGTCAAGCAGAATCTGGCTTTGACTGTCGTGCCAACTCCATTTACTTGGGTTTTACAGCGTGCCCCTTGACTTTGCCATGTGTGGAGAATCACTAGACGCTTGTGATGGGCAGTAATTCCCTTGCCTATATGAGTGAGTGATCAGAATTCATATTAGCATCTTTACACGCTGATGGCAGCCTGTCACTCCAGGTGCCAAGTGGTCTCCTTGGACCGCAGTCAGTCACTCCGGGATGAAGCAGCATCCCATTTTAATCCTGCTGGAGAGAAAAACATGGTTAGTTCTATTAGTTCCAGCTGGAACACAGAAATGTATATTTAGTTGAATTATATAGATTTTAGGACAGAAAAAAACCTTTGTTCTTTGGTAAAAAATAACTATTTTATGTTAATATGTCTCCATTCATGTGACGTATGTATGTTGATAGTCTGAACATCCTTTTGTATGCATTTTCAAAGGATTTCAGTATAGCAAAAATCAGTCTTTCTATGTACATTTTCTGTTAGCAACCTCTCATTCTGTTGTATTGGTTTCTCTGTCTGTAATTTCACGAGATTAATGACACTGTCACACACTCGTGAAGCGTCCTTAACTAAGATTCAGCGGCATAATGTCCACTCCATCTCTGTTTCATTTTTTCCATTCAAAAGGCATTCCAATCAGCATTAGGCCATCTTGAATCCCTCCTCGTTCTGGCTACTGAGCAGCGATGGTGCCAGTGTTGGAGGGGGAATGTTTTTGCCAAACAGATGGAAAAGCATCACTGTGTTGCACACACACAGACACACATACTTCCCTCTTGGTGATTTCACGGCCTGCATTGACATTCAGTCATTCATTACAAAGTCAATTAATGTGCCAGAGTTGCAGTTTCCCCTTAAAAACAGATGTCGCCGGAACATCTAATTAAGCGACGCACCAAATCATTGCCTCTCGGCCATCTCCAGCCATTTTGCTTTTGTATAGAAAAGTCCCTCCCAGAGGCCTACATACATACTGTACAGTACAGCTGTATGTCATCTGGATCAGGCTAGGTAGGTGTTGTGGCTGCGACCTCGGTGCCCAATAACCTAAATCACCATTTAAATTATTCACACAATAACGACACCAGAGCACTCCATTATGAACATTATTGCTGAGAAATGGGCTCGGCTGAGGTGAAGGATGAGTCTTATCTTTCGCTGTCAGTCGGGGCATTAGTCATGGTAACGGGTCCCCCATACCTGTGTTCGCAGTTTTCATTGAGCTTTACATAGCAGATTTATCACAGATCACAAGCTGATGTCGACATCCTAACAATGAGATGAGATGACCGTCTAAAGCTGTTCAGCTTCAGTATTGTAATTTAAGGTCTGGATGATGCAGTATGTGTATATAGGAATGTGAGCTGTCAGTTTAAAGTCAAAATTGTGTCGTGGTTACAGATAACAACGATATGGAAGTCCAGAGCCCTACTTTGACGTTAACATCTACATCTACTGAGGCTAAATGAAACTTCACAGACAGAAAAACTTTCCATTTGAACCAAACAAGACAGAAGAACGGAAAGTGTTTTCTCTGTCATTGCTCTTTTTTCCCTCCGTCAAGAAGCCAAACTCAATTTATGTCAAACAAGGTTTAAAGGACCTTGGGATTAAAGCCATAAACTGGCTGCTGTCAGACCTGAAGCCCTGCTAACAATTTAGTGCCAAACCGGGGTTGTTCAATATAATTTCATATTATATCATGTCACGACACAGTGACAGCTACACATCAGCCCAGTCACAGCTGGTTTGCCCTGAAGAACTCCTCCGACGTCGGCTCCAATCGAAGCTGACTCCACTTTACTCTGATCTAAAATGGGAAATCTATCTGAAGTACTCTGCAGGGAGCGGCCACGGCTTTTGGTAACGAATGCTAACAGGCCGATCAGGTAATGAGAAGAGATATTTGGGTGGGTGGGTGTGTAGTAGGGGGGTGGGTGGTGCTGTAATGGGCCTGCCAAAAGCCTTCACTGGCTCCATTATAACGGCCAGAGACAGCGCTAATGGAGTACTCACCTATACAGAGATACAAACAGCTACAGTGATATTAACAACATACGATTAGAATGTTTCTCCTTTTTCTGCAAATGCGTTGCCAATTAAACTGAGTCCTATTTAAAGGCACGCTGTCCACTCTAATCGTAAACACTGTTTATGTGTTAAAGTTTTCTGTGTACACCTGCATTTTCAAATTCTGCCATCTACATGAAAATGCCAACACATCAGCTAAATGTTTGAATCTTCTCTGTGGGACACACACTGGTAACTTTAACAAAAAAGCAACACAACTTTCGACCTTTTAAGTGTTGCCTAATGGGAAGGTCAGCAAGAATTTCAACAACAGATCATGTGACAATCAAATGTCTGAAATTCCATTGCGACTATACCAAAGCCCTTTCAGGGTGCAATCAGGTTTGCCCATTCACAAAACAGGACAAGACGGAGGTTATAAAATGATCCATATAAGACAGAAAATGTCTTTATTTCAGTTCAACACAGAATGAAGGAAAACCACTTGCGTAGCAACATAATATATATATGGGTTTATATCACAATGCAGCAGAATGAGAGTGATCTCAGTATTACATTATTGTACAGTATATATTATCATTGTTAGGTATTGGATTAGGAACATGACTGTAATGTTTGCATAGCATTTTTATGTTGTTTATTGGAGGTAAAGCTACTATTTTCTACTTTATATATTTTTGGTATAATTGAATCTGTAACAATGTAATGTAACTGTATATATCTGACAAGTGTAGAGTAAGAGTGTGTGTTTTTAATGTTTTATTTAAAGAAGTATAATTTCCCCACACTTCTTTATACTTTATACATAATTACCAAAGCAAAATATATACTGTATATATACATTAATTTAATTATTTAGTCTTTTATTCTGTTATTTTATAATCTGTTGTTGTGTTTTATCTCCACATAAGTGATATTCAGTGCAAGGGCAATATACATTTCATACAAGGATGATCATATTTCCATATGTGCTTACCCCTATATGCAATTACTGTACTTTATATCCTGTAACTTTATTGTTCTATTGCTGTATATCTCTATATAAACACTAATATATTCAGCAGCGTGTATCTTATTATTTAGTATACAAATGAATGTTCATATACTGTACATAATAATATTACATGGGTTTTGTACACATTTATTATTGAATGTATAAAAACATGTTTTCACTAGAGGTGAACATACATAGGATGCTATTCTGGAGACGTTGATGATGATAAATTGTCTTTGCCTCATGATAAAGAGGTCCTGGTTTACATTTCTTTTATGCGTTTATGGGGCCATAGTAATGATGTTTAAGCATAGTCTGTCCATCTGTTTGCCCATCCGTCCGTCCATCCGCACGTCTGACATCTGTCCCATTCTTCTGAACACAATATCTCAGGAATGCATTGAGGGAATGTCTTCAGATTTGGCACAAATGTCCACTTGGACGCAAGGATGAACTGATTAGATTTTGGAGGTCAACGGTCACTGTGAGCTCACAAAACTCTCTTTTGAACGTAATTCAAGAATTCCTGTGTTAAATATGACAACATTTCACACAATTCGAAATTAACAATTATTAAGTGACGACGTTTTGTATCCAAAAGGTCAAAGGTCAATTTCAATGTGACATCATAATGTTCTGCAAAAACACTTGTCCAAAGCGAGAAGGAACTGTAAGTATCCCAATTGGAACCAGAAACCCGAACTCAGTGCTATGATAACGGCAGAGTAAAACACCTGGCAGTATTAATAAGTAGGCAGGTTTTGTTACGCACTGATCTAGCTTAGTAGATATAACGTTTTTTATCACTCAGAAAAATTGTTGGCATTTTAATAAAAAAAAAGTCAAGTCACTTGAGCAGAGAGCGATATATAGAAGGGGTGTGAGGCTGCAAGAGCAAAAGGACGATGGGACAATTTATGCAATCGGAGGAGAAGGAAGAGAAGGAGAGTGACAGAGGGAGGGTGAAACCTCCACGTGGTTGATGGTGATTGGAGACATCACTTACACAAACAATGAGGCAGAGGATGACAACATCTTCTGCATGACGAGTGTGTTTGTGAAGGCTGTCCTCACACAATGGAATGGCACTTTGAATCATCCTCACGCCCCAGACGTGTATACGCACAACATCTAAACACACATGCACGCACAAAGAGATTTCACTTCACATTTTCCAGCCCGATGTGATATAAAGTATGCAACTACAAGAGAGGGGAAGGAGACATGGGGTCACATTGTAGGAGGGGGAATACGCCTTGTTTGTCAATCTATATACAAGCACTCAAAGCAGAGACATAAATGCAGGTGTTGAGCTTTAGAATTAGAAAGAGGAGCACATCTGTAACGCAGAAAAACATAATTTAAAAGAACTCTGCTCTGTCTGTTCTTCTCCCTCCCCTCTCCATCTACGCTTACCCTCTCTGTGTTTCACGCCCAAATGTAAACGGCTTTGACAAATTTACTGGTCTATGGCCATCTCACAGCACTATCCTTTAATTTGCCTTCCCCTTTAGCGTAATGTGATTTTACACAGTGGAAGTTGAAGATCTTGCAAATCCAGAACCAGGGGATCAGTGAGCTGAGCCGACAGACCAGATGTGGCTATCACGTTTAGGCCTGCAAGAAATAAAACACAATACGCGGTGGCTCCTGTTCTTCCTCGAACAGAATTCACTGAGCCATCATAATGTACAATTCAGCCTAAAAGTTGTTAAAAAACTGAAGCTTCCTAATTTTTTCTGTGCCCAATGGTGGAGACCAGGGGAGACTAATTATTATTTGCCAGTGATCTGAACGCTGCTGAATGTTCGCTGTCTATAATAAGCCCTTTTATTTTGGTTTTACTTGAGTTTATCAACCATACCATTAAAGAAACAATGAATATAAATATTTTATTCAGGACGATGACTTTGTGGTTATGTTACAAGCAGTTTTAAATCCTACAAAGGTCACTGCTATAACTTGTAAATAATACCATCCTAAGCTATTATCTAGCTGAACACTGGAAACACCATCACTTCACATCAGGACTGTGTGGGTGTGGTTTGATCAGATTTGATTAAAAGTATCTGTGCAACATCAACAAACAACGCACCGTCATTTGAATTGGTTCTGTTTCAAATGGAGTCCACTTTAAACTAGTGAAAATGATACAAAAAATATATGAAATTATCCAAATGTTCAAAAGATTCTGTGTTCATATAGGAACTGATAGAGAAGAGTTTACAGGGCTTTAAAGCCTGCCTAATAACGTCCTAATGTAATGTAAAAAAAGTTTGTCACAAACTAATAATAATTATAAAATAATGATAATGCAAATGCAGTGTATAATTAGTTGTTTCAAATTTTGAAATATGTATTGATAAAGATAATAGTAATAATAATAATAATAATAATAATAATAATAATAATAATCATTATTATAATTATAATACATGAACTCATTTTTTAAATGAAGAACCTGCGTATAGTACTGGTACAATAAAAGTCACTGAACACATACTAGCATTTTTTTGACTGAAAATCTGATTGTACATCGGTTTTTATAGCTTTGGTACTTTCGATACTGTCAAATGTCGAATAAACAGAGAGTGTTTCATTTGAAATACACAGTATCAAAAAAAATAGACAGAAATAAAAATACAAAGATATTGAGCAGTAAAGGAATAGAATAAGCAATATATGCTGTGATCAAGACAGATTTGTTGCTAAATTCTTAAGCAGGCCGTAAAGAAACCATAGGAAGGACTACTCATTTGCTCTCTACATAATCAGTGTATAATTAAAACATCAATTTGTTCACCTTGTTTATGCTCGTTATGCTCACCTATCAATATGTGTGATTATTTATCTGACAAAAGAGCATTCAAATGTATATGATCACTGGAGAAAGGCTCTGCTGCTTTTTCTTATCCTTTCCACAGGGAGGTCAAAGTGCACAATCCCACACACAACAGCACCACCACTGGAGGTGATCATTTTCCAGTGCTCAGTGGAGCAGATAATGCAAACGTGGGGCTTGAACTGCAGACTACAATGCACTGCGATGCCTGGTTATATTGATTGGGTTGTAGTATGTTATTTACTTTAACAAGTGTCATGTGCAGAGTGGTAACTATAGCAGTATATTGCACACTTTCAGTCAGTATCACACAGTCACACAGTGCTACCACACAAGCTGTCCTTTACACCACCACGTCTCCTCCTCAGGTGTGGTCCTCCCAGATACAGACCATCAGCTGTGCAATCCACCATATTCTGCTGCCAGGCTAATAAATGGCTTGTGTCAGAAGCAGTGTCAGTCTATTGGTTGCTCATTTTGAGTTTGTCTCGGGGTTGGAGCGGAGCTTTGCATTCCCCGCCGCTCTGCTCAGTGACTGGCAAAGTCCTGACTTTATTGATTTCTTTCTTCACTGCTCTTTGTCAAAATATCCAACTGCAGACCTTAAAGACCTCCGCCAATGCTCGACATCTGCAGCCACACACGGCTCCTCTTCTAATGGTCAACTCCTGCACTTGGTTTTTTGAAGGGAGAGGAAGGGGTGATAGGCTGTGTGAGCAGAAGATGATTGTAGAACACAATCTAAAATTTCTCTCTCTCTCTCTCTCTCTCTCTCTCTCTCTCTCTCTCTCTCTCTCTCTCTCTCTCTCTCTCTCTCTCTCTCTCTCTCTATTTTTCTCTGTATCTCACTCTCTCTTTCCATTCTGACACAGAGAAAATATTGTACACTGACTGGCTCCCATTGAATCCACGTTGTGATTCATCGCCCAATTTCAAACTGCCAAGCAGCTAAATTGCACCAGGTCTGCCAAAATTCATCCCAGGAACACGCAGGAGATGTGAAAAATTAAATGTCATCGTGGCACAGTGGAAAACTTTCCCCTCTCATCGAGCAGAATATGCTCGCTTCATTCTGTACTGATGGATGATGGCCTGGGGCTATACTTAACCTACTTAGTAATGTCATGTACCGCAGAATGTGTTTACTTTTGAAAAATAGTGAGAAAACATAAACTCTATCAGAGCTTGACATCTGCGCATTCTTCCTCCAAATAAAGTGGCTTTTTATGTTGATGCAGGAATGAATTTTCCCCCTCATCAGACTTGTTTGCTGTATATCATGTACTAACTCTGGAGGTGTAAAATAATGTGGGCGAGATGAAAAGACAGATACTGTTTCTAAATATTAAGGGATATCTGTTAGACTTCACTGCCTAAATATCTGGATAAACTTGGGGTGATTTTTTTCACACGGTTACTCTTCAGAGGGGAAATTTGAAGTTTTATTAAGGAGAGTTATGCCGTCCAGACGTTTTGAAGGAATAAAGGTACATTATTGAGCGTGAATGAGAGAGGGTGAGAGACAATGGGCTGAAAAGCAGAGAAAGGATGAGGTTGGGAGGCAGGGAGAGGGTAGGAGGGCTGAGCGATGACTGGCTACTTTAGCAATTAAAATGTGGGGCAAAGACACAGAGGCTTGGTTTGACCGAGAGACTGCACCATTCATCATCCCAGCTGCCATAAAGCAGCAGTAGATGGAATCTTTGATTTGAGCTTCACAGGAACATAAATCAAAATCCAAACCATGGCCTGTCAGGGCCATCGCCAGAATAACCCATTTGAGAGAGGGAGAAAGAGGAAGAGAGGGAAGGTAAGGTAAGGTTGGAGGGAGTAAAGGTAGTTACTTTTCTGGCTTTGCACTCACATGCGTGCACACACACACACACACACACACACACACACACACACACACACACACACACACACACACACACACACACACACACACACACACACACACACACACACACACACACACACACACACACACACACACAAAGATACAGTTTACAGACACACACCTTTGTCCCTCCATATGTATTTGAAGTACAGACGCAGCTGCCTCCACCCCAGCACAATATCGAATCCAGGGATCATTGATCAAGTGGCTGGGTCCTGTCAGTGGCCAGTGGTGTGCCTGACCCGCCCCGCCCTGCCAACATCTCCCCGTCCACCCCCCTCCTCTCTTCATACCCTCAAATACAAGGCATAGAACAAGGAAGTGAGGTCATGCCGCGTGTACACCCATCCATCTAAATAGCATGACAACGACAGCTAATAAATCATTCATTCATTGTTTAATCTATTGTCTGCTCGGGCAAAAGTCATGTGGCTGATATGAAGACAGATTTACCCCATGCAGGTGGGGCCCATTGGAGAGGGATTTTTACTGTTACCGGTTTCCTTATCAATTAGTAATGTGTTCATTATGCCTTGGAGCAATTAAAAGCACTAATGATTGAAATAACACAGAGGGTCTTTTATCAAGTCAGTGCCAAAGTAATTTAAGCCAATTTAGTCATACATTTTATTTTCGCTGGAGGCTTCAGGGGTTCAAACATTGTGATTTACTGGTGTGTGGTGGAAGTTGACTGAAAGATGAATGATCACTTATCTGCAAGTTATTTCAACATTGCCTTCACCTGCACATATGCAGGAGTGACTCTAATAATGTATTCACATGGGAGGAGAGGGATGGTTGGGGGGATGTGGGTAAGGCTCCCGACTCACTAGCAAGGTCAGGGAGGGTTCACTTTAAATGCAACGCACATTCCCAGAGGGATGCATATTTAGGTTCATCTTCTCCACTGTGAGCCATGTCTAATTCATTATAATTACAGAAAATCTAAGTGAAGGCAGCGTGTTATGAGCAGAGGTAACAACCCTAACATAACCCTATTACCGTAAGGTTACATTTCCCCCAGTGCAGAATCAATGTAAAACACGGGCCCTGAAACAGCTCAGGACAGGTTAATGAGGCAACATTTGGGATATGCATCTCATTATAGCAGCCAGAGGGAAGGTCACTAAACACCGCTGTTTACCTTATTCCGGCGTTTAACAGACTCATCCTTGAAAAGCAGAGCGAAATGTTCCAGAACACCAGCAAATCATCATGTTGTTATGGTATGACTCGGATACAAAAAGCACCGGAGCTCACATTCCATTTGGGAAAGGTCATGTACGTAAGTCCTGCAGCGATCACGACCGCCATGTTTGACCTGTTGTTAAAGCGACAATAGCTATTGTTTTACGCCAGATGAGTCTGATACACAATATGATTTAGAAGCCATAAAAAGCGATGAGGTAGTGTTGATCTCTCAGACAGCTATCACCGCTGATGAATGATTGAGCCCGGGACAGGCTTGAAGCCTGCGATGGTTGAGGCCATGAGAGGGGTGCGTGTTCATTTATGTGGCGGCATATAGCAGCCAAAAGCGGTGTGCGGCACTCCTGTCTGTGCCCACATGCAGCGCGTGGCATTAGTCAGAGTGTGTAAAGCCCTACCAGTCAGACGGGAGATGGGTTGAGGGAGATTAATGGGAGGCAGGTTCACTTTATTACTGTCACTCTGCTCTCTCCCAGTCTGCCTCAACCTCCCCACTACCACCCATCCATTAATCACATGTTACTGCCTCCTCCCTCCCTCTCTCACTGTCTATTTCTCCTCCCTCCACCTTTCTACTCCTCCTCCATCACTCCAACTATCCATCTATCCTTCTATCGTTCACAATTGCATCACTTTTTTCCAAACTCTCACTTACTTCTCTTGCTCACACCCCCTTTCTATCATTCTATTAAGTCCTGACTGTCTCTAGTTTGCTACTCCCTCCCCACTCTTGAGGCCAACACAGACTTTAACATCAAATTGTGGCATTATGTAAGACAAAACAACCTTTGATATCACATATATCAGAAGAGAATCTTCTGTTGGGTTGGGTTGCACCAGCTTTTTAAATGTAAATGTATTACTTAATTTATGTGCTAAGCCTTTCCTGAGTTGTTAGTGACTAATAACTACTTTTAAACTTTACTAAACTGGGTTTCACCTGAAATTAGTTTTAGGAGGCTTAGGGATATATATCAACTGAACACATAATTATTTCTAAATATTTAGTACCTATCTAAGTATTACTGTGTTTTACTGTAATTATACACATATACATAAATCAAGAAATATGTATTTCATAGTTAGTTGTTTATGCACTTTAGAATGAGTGGGTAATAGCACAAGTGTAATGTCATTTAATGCTACATAAACTTAATTTTGACTAAGTCCCAGGACAAATATTGGGACCATATTTCATATTAACTGCTTTACTCCCCGATCCATAAAGGTTAGATCAGAGTCCTGCATTTGCAGAACATGTTTTGGGATATTTTGTCTTTATTACGGGTTCGGTTCAGGGTAAACAAAGCATTGCGAGTGTTGGATAATAAATGTATTAAAATAGAATGAAAATATTAATATATACTATAAAATCATTGTAATAAGTAATTAAAAGGAGGGTATTGGAATGAAGGTGTGGAGTTTTAGCATCTTTTGAAATCTCTTTCGGCCACTAAGAGTGGCAAACAGAATTATGGCCAAAGACGATGCAGACTTTAGGAAAGGACAGATTTTCTTGGCACGATAGCATCACAACTGTATAAGATACAGTCATCAAACATGTGTGATTGAGATCGAAATGCCACGTTCAAAAATTGGTGTGACCTGAGCAATGGGGGTGGCAGCAGGGAAGGGCCTCCCAAGCACACACATTACGACCCTGGCCTGATAACTGTTCAAGATACAGTCAGGAAACTTTCAGGTTTGTAGATGATATTAAAACAAAGGTTAAATTTAAAAGATGTTTGACTAGTCGGATCGGGTTGTGGAACTAATTGGTTATATGTGTGGGTGGCGGGGGACATACGGTTTAGTGCACGTCACCATGAGGAGGGCGGGAGCAAGTCAGATCCTCGCAGGAGGGTAATTTAGTTAACTATACTACACATGGCAGTTACTTGATGTAAATATTTAGACAAAAACAATCACTTAGCTGTTTGTATGGGGTGTGTAATTTCACCTTAGTTAACACTTACGATATTACTATGTAAGTTTGAACTTACAGAGAGCTACTGTAACTGGCCTCTGGTCCATAACAATACGGACTGTTTAGAGTTGAGACACTACAGATCAGTGCAGAGCAGCAGTTTTCCCTGCAGTGATGCCACCAGCTCTCCCTCTGTCCCAGCAGCTATCAGCCTCTCTGCACCTCCCATGGGCCACACGTCAGACAGTAGTGCTGTGTTGATGCTTTTGCTACATACTGTATATATAGCCAGCTAGCTCTGTCTCTCAGGGGTACCTGGATGAGCTGTGTGCTATGTGGATACCAGGAATGGGGGGAAGGAGGGAGAGAGCGAGGGAAGAGAGGCCCCTATAGGCCGGCAATGCCGCCGCTCCCCCGGATCCTAGTGGCTAATGGGTCGGCAGGGATTTGGGGATGGGGGTGGAGGTAGACAGAGACGGATGGCTCCTGACAAACTCACACTGACAGCCAGTGAATACAGGGCAGCCTAGCAGAAAGGTCAGAGCAGGGATGGATAAAGGACCGCTTGACTTTCAAAGTTTCACCCTGCTCGGTGCCACCGCACTGTCAGCGCAGAGAGAAAAGTGTTTACAACCCGTCAGTTGGTTTTTCTGTCAAGTTAGCCAGCGGGTTTTGCAAACTGACTCTTCTTTACATACCAAAAAGTTTGAGATTCTTCCAAACATTTAGATGCTATGAAGTGCACAAACAGCTTTGTAGTTACGGGCAAAATAGAAAAAAAACATTTGCAAAATAACTCTGCCTTTAAAAAAATCCAATTCCAGGTGCAGCACATATATGCAATAGCACTGACAATCTCATTAAGTCCCTAGTAAATTTACACCCTCAAGGAGAAAGAATCAAACCCTCTCTAAATGAACTAATCTGGCGTTCACCCTAGAGGTTCAGTTATTGTGTGAGTGCGGTATGTGTTTGTGCGTAGGTGATGTGTTTATTGACTCCAGAGGAGTGGATAAGAGGAGAGCTTCTGACTGAACAACACTGATCCAGTCAGATGTCACAGGCCCTCAGAACTGCCTCTAATGGGGCCCCAGGGACTCTCTATCTCTCTTTCACCCTCTTTCTCTTTCTCTCCCTGCCTCACTAGCTCTTTATAGCCAGTCTCTCTGTGTCATCTGCCCCTGGCACTCTGCTCCTATTACACTCTGTGAATCTACCCTTACATGAGTCAAATAAAAAAACTGATGAATCCGCAATGCAAAGTCCATATTTAAAGAGCCAGATTCATCAAATGAACTATTAAGACATATCCTTATTTTCTTCCTTGCTGAAAGTTAGATGAAAGGATTGATACCGTTCTGATGTTTGTATGGTAAACATGAAGCTAGAGCCAGGAGAGCTTAGTTTAGCTGAGCACAGAAAAAGGGAAACAGTAACAAAATTGCCTGTAACATTGCAATGTGATGTTTTTACCCTTTACATGCTTTGAGCTGCTGGAAGTAGGCAGCTTTTGGTACCTTAGCCAGGTTAGCTTTTTCCAGTCTTTCTGCTAAACTAAGCTAACCAGCTGCTGACTGTTTCATTATTAACAGACAGAGAGTGGAATCTGTCTTCTCATCGAACTTTGACAAATATACAGCATTAGGCCGAAAAATATAAAGATGATTTCTAAATATTTGAATCACATTCTCATTCATTTCAAAATTCATTCTCTTCTTATTGTCTTTTTTTTTTAACCAGCTAAACGTCTGATAAGGATTGAAATCTTCATGAGAGATCTGAGATCTTATCTGAGACAGAAAGATACAGTCTAACAACATGAAATACAATACAGGCAACATCAACAAACTAAGAAAATACATACATACAGGCACATACAAGTATGGGCGTAGCTAGCTCAGCTAATAGCTAAGTTGCTAAAGTGCTGCAGGTCTTGGAGAAATCAAATAGGTTTTACAAGCACTGACAACAGTCATGCCCGCTCTGATTACATGTGAAACTGTCCACACTTAACCACATTTGATTTGCCTTCTTAGCGTGCGCCTCATCTTGTGAGATCAGCGAGGACACCACTCGTCAGCGGGCTGGAGGAACCGGAAGGGACAGTTCCCGGCAGGACGTCCACTCCTCCCACCGCTCCCAGAAGGCCATGCTTCAGCCATGTGTCCATCATCACCGTCGGGAGGCATCCGTTTTTGAGTCCTTGCGTCCTCCATCTGAGGCACCCCTGTCTCTTTGGTGAGTTGAGTGACCTTTTCCCCACGTCAGGTGTCACGCTCGTTTACGTCAGGACGGCGGCTGAGTGTCAAAATGTGGTCCTGTTTGTGTCTGTTGACTCTGTTAATGGTTTTATCCAAAGAGCACCGCTTTGGAGTGAAACAGGATCTGATGTGTGATGACAGGGGTGACATAGACTGGGCTGGCCTGGCTGTGTTCGACAAGGTGGCCCTGGCTCGGTGGAAAGCGGCCTATCAAGACGGGGCACACACCGTTCATTATCAATGTGATGGAGCGCAATTTCCAGGATGTGTGCCAAAGAAATAATGTATTTGAAGGTGTGTGTATGTGTTTCCGACACCTCAAGATTAGCAGAGGAGGCAACAAGAAGGTACAGTCATTTTAACATAGAAACATCAGCCCGATCACACACAGAATCACCCTGGAGTACAGTCAGTGTCAGCATTTCTTAGCCAGTTCTCTCTTGGAGAACAGATTTTTATCTCAAAGAAAATTTCACCTGGTTAAATAAAGGTTGTTTTCATCATCATCATTCATCATCATGTGCATGTTTATTTGAGCGTGTTTATGAGAGCGATTCTAAATGCACAATAGTGTACATGCTGGCCTTACACCACCCAAGAGGCTTCATCTAATGCCAGACAGATAGTGAATGTCCCTCCGCTGTGTCATAACCCCTTTCTTCTCCCTCATTACATTTCTTAGGGTGGACAAAACACATTGTGCTCACACACCATTGCCTGATCATGTTAGAGTTGACTGGAACATCAGAGTTGGAGTCTACTGGCCCTCCCCTGAGGCTTCTTCCTTACCCCCCACTGCTACTGTACAATCACTGGAACAAGGGTCAACCGACCGACCCCTTTGATTCAGCCAGAACCTCCACATTTTTCTGTAGCGTTAACATCCCAACGCTCCTGCTAGAGACCTCTTTGAGTGCTGTGATTCATTATCAGCGTTTCATGATATACCGGGAAGTAAGTGCTTCACAAATCGGCATTTGTTTCAGCACACGTCCGCTCTTTTGTATAGTTTCGTTGGACACACATTAGCTCTGATAAAACACGACTTAACTGATGGTTTTGTTCCAACGTTTAAACCTGTGTGAATGACCTGTTTGAAGCCTCGAACATTTGGTGTTAATAGGGCAGAACGGCGGGGTGTATTTGATAACCACAGCAGCTACAGTATGACATCCACGGCCAAACGATGGCTACCAGCTCTGCAAACAACCACCACACCCTCGATCCATTTTTATTGTATTTGAGCAGCAGTGTTATATTTCCTGGCCTCCCCTTAGCACCACACACACAGGGCACTCCAAACAAAAAATCCATACTATCGACCCGCCAATGTCACCACAATTACTCTTCCCAAACAGCCATTGAGGACAAATTACATCTGCACTGCCTTTTCACCCGGTCACTATGGCTGAGCAGTAGCCCCCTCTCACCATTGCCTCCACCTCCTTCTCCTCCTCCTCCTCCTCCTCCTCTCAGCCTCCGTCCCTCCATTTGCCCCCTAAGTCTGGATGGAGATATGGAGAGAAGGGTCACAACAGGGAAAGGGACAGCAAAAGAGCCAGCAGCTTAGACTAAGCATTGATATAACAGGGACATTTCATGAAATATTGCTATAGCTTATCGCTGATGACACAATTTCAAGCTTTCTAGGCAGCTGTCACTAAATAAGCAACAGTTATTCTGCTTGAACACACTCTTTGCCCCCTACACTGACATGTAGCGTGGGCAACCAGGAGAAAAAAAAATGTTTATTTGCATATGTCGAATTGGAATAGGTGATGTTCAAATATCATCTTCCTGCCGGTGGCAGACTCAAGCTGAGAGCTGCATCTTCCTGCACTCGGGCAAGCCTCCAGTGGGGAGAGGTAATCTCGCTCTGAGGTGTGAAGAAAACCACTTCCCATGTTTACATGAATACAGAAGCCCAACGCCAAAGAAAACCCTCTGGTATTGATTTCCCTGTCTGTATACACTGCCAAAATCATTTATTCACTATTGGCAGCAGTGCTAGCAACAACCAGCATTTAATGCTCTTAGCTATTAAGTTTCTTTGCAAGTAATCTCAGAGAACGCTGCCCCCCCCAACAGCAGACAGGGTGATTGAATTTTCCTGATGCTACGATGGCCCAGGAGGACATTTAAATGACTTCTGGTGCAGGTGGTGTATACCTGGGTGTCTGAGTTTGATTCTGTTTCAGGCAGTGTGTAGGTCCCCTTTCTGAATCAGGATCATCAGTCACCGCCCACACACACTCACACACTGCCTTTCACCTTCATCTTAAACAATGAAAGGGTCTACACTCTTTTAACTGTAATAGCTCCAATGCCATCTACTCTGTATTTCTTCTCATAGGAGTGCTCATGTAGAACTTTTTCTCTCTAAGGCACATCAGTGGCTTCAGGGATATTTTCTGCAATTGTAAAGCTGGAATCAGGATCAGGTTGTTTTTGTATTATTCCCATATCTAGAACATCTTGCAGATACAGCATGCAGAAGTGTGCAGCAGTCAAAACCAGCAGTCGTAACATGCAGGAGGGTACATTTGAAAAGGAAGAAAATAAATAATTTACTCAGCTTATTGGCATGAGTTTCTCCAAACTCAATCAGGAACTGACGTGAAATGTCATCCTTATATATACAAATGATATTCATAAACAAGCATTTTTCCCCCCACTCACAATAAGATGAATATATGAAATAGAAATTAAAAAAAGAATAATAAAAATAGCGAGAGATATGAGTCTTTGTTTTGGTGGAAAAAGTGGCAGCATCAAGTCATACATTCACAAAATCTCATATTCTCGAACTTGAAGGATTTGAATCACGGAATATATTTGACTGTGTCAGTAATGTATAATGTGAAAATGATGTCTACGGCAGAAGAGAAGAGAAGACTCATATTTCAGTGTGGAAAAGATGAAACTTAGAATTGCATTTGCACAGGCACTTCTGCTGTGTTTCAGACTAGAGGTTTCTAGAAGCAGAGCAGCGTTTAAAAAACTATTTTGCAACACAAAATAGCAACAAAGATGTAACCAAATGAATCAAATCGCCTCCGACTCCTATGGAAACCTATTACGCTCGCTCTCTAGATCCTGCATTAATGCACCAATCTGCATTATAACGCTAAAGCTCCACCTATCAAGAGCTTGTGTGTGCGAGGAAATCATTCATGCATCTGTAAGTGTGTATGTGTATGATATATGGTGATCAGTCACAGGAGGGGTTTTTACTGCGTGATTATTTCTGCTGTGACACTAACGAGCTTCGGCTGCAGATCCACTGCAGACCAATTACACTGGAGAAGAGGCTGCTTGCTTATTACACTCAGATAATCAGCGGGTTTTAGCCTCCATGTTACAGCTCCTGTTACATACATGAACATTTGATTTTTGCAGGACGTGTATGGCGAGAACGAGTGCCACAAACACACACATACACACACACACACACACACACATATATATATATATATATATATATATATATATATATATATATATACGTATATATGTGTGTGTTTGTGCATTTGTGTGTGTATATTACTGCCCTGCTATTCAGATGGACAGCAGGCTATTGTCTGTGACGCTGTGCTGTCTATATTGGGGAGCTCCAGCTTGTTGATTTATCACTCCTGCATTGTGTCGCCGGAGCCCTCCACTCGATTGTATCTTTGGTGCACCAATATGCCACCTCTGCATGTGTCAGATTGTGTCCAGGCCCGGTATGAGGGATTTGTGACTGGAGGGGAACCTTGCAAACAGGAGCACTACGATGAAGGAGAAGATGAGGGGAGAAAGAGGGATCAAAATCTCTCTGTATTCAGTGATTGGGTTATTCTAGACAGCACTGTCAGCACTTTCTACAAAGAGTTGCAGAAAATCAGGGAGGGGCGGTAAGGGAGATCTTTTGATGTATACTGTACAAGTGTGTGTGAATGTGAATGTGTGTGTGTGTGTGTATGTGTGTGTGTGTGTGTGTGTGTGTGTGCATGTGACACACTCTAATCACCTTAATTATTTCCTCTAATTACCTGCAAACAGCTAATGAATTCCTCAAGAATCCTATCATGTTGTGTATGTGCTCACATCATCATCCGTTTTGCACGACTGCCATTAATTTGCTCATAAACAAATACAATTAGCATAAAATGTTTCATTACAGGCTCATATATCTGGTTTAGTCTCTGGTAAGGATATGAAACAGCTGAACAACACACACAAAAAAAGCATCATCTTGTTGCATTTCCTCTCTCGCTACATAAACGGTCTGATGAAATGAGCGTGGTTTAGTAAAATATTTCATGGTTTGTATATTTGCTGTCCTTGGGGATGTTGATGCGCACACCAGTATGCATGTTTGCGCTGCGTCTGTGTTTGTACTTTGTGTGTGTTTGTTATTTTTTTCGCTTTATAAATTTTCCATTCAAGGTCGTCCGGAGAAGAGGGACAATGGACTCAGTCCTGGGTGGACTGATGATGAATGTGTACATTTCATGACAACAAAAGCATAATGACCTTATTCTATAATGAATGGTTTCATCATTAAAAATCTCTGGCCTGCGGCAAAGTCTTTTTTGCATATTCTGATGTCACCTCCTCTCCGAGCATCACATGTATTTGTAGCCTACGCCTCTGGTGTGTTCTGTGTGTGTGTGTGTGTGTGTGTTTTTGTGTGTTTGTGCATGTCTAAGTGTGTTTGCATTTATAGTCTACATGTGTGTATCCTCTGCGCCTCTGTGCCGCACCAACAGTCCAGACATAGCTAACTAAACCACCCATTAACATCAGTCAGACATTCTAGCTTGAACAGACTGGTGTTCAATCACTCTTGTCACAGACATGTTTATGGAAATACTCTTATTTATCTAACTAATGCCTTCATGATTCCAGAGTGTATATGCAGCATCTTTCCTCAGATAATTAGTGACAAAAAACTGAGGTTTTGTCCTAGTACACCATTTCCTCAAACCCAACAGTGAGAAACCATGTTTATCAAATCATGAAACAGTGTTGTAACTGCGTATTGTCATATTTCCATTGCCAGTTACAGATGATCTGAAGTATTCAACATTTGTGTTTAAACTGTACTAATGATGTTTCACAATACATATCTCTGATGTGCATTTCTTTGATCGCAACAAAAGATAAAAACAGCTTAAGCAATTTCAAGCCATATACTGTTAGTGCTGGAAATTAATTAAGTGCATCTACTCATACTACTTTTGTAATACTATACTTAAACTCTCATGAGGAATTTTATACTTTAGTACTCTTATACATCTCTCTCTTATACTTATACATAAATATTTTACTTTTTATTCCACTACATGTATCTGTAGTTTATCTTTAGTTACTAGTTATTTTACATATTAAGATATTTCATGAATAAAACATATGATCAGCTGTTATCCATGAATATGGATTGTTATAAATTAAACCTCCCAAAAGAGAAGATATCCTTAAACTTAGCTCCCTTTTAATCAACTGCAACAGTAGAATGCTGCATAATAATGATCCAAAAATATATAAAAGATAGAGGTTATTCTTCTGCTTTATGAGTTTGATGATGCTTGAAGTTTGACATACTCATTGCTAATAGTACTGATGTACATCAATTGTGTGCAGTGGCAGAAGAATTAATCCTATGTTTTTTTTTGCATAAGTAAGTTACACTATCATATCATCAATATCACACTGTTACAAGTAAAAGCCATGCATGCAGAATTTTAAGTAAGTAAAAGTACAAAAGTAATTATTGATGTTACATATGTATCACTATATTGTTGCCACTGTTAAAGATGGGACTAATTTTAACAACTTCATATCCTGTTTTATCTATAAAAGTACACCACAGTTTATTTGTTGATTATATTTTGTTAATAATATGAATCTGCTAAAGCACCCAGCTGCCCCGTCAAGGACAAGCAGTTGCAGATGATGGATCTTCTAAAGCTTAACAATAAATGTAGTGAGTAAAGGTATAAAGTTGCATACAATGGAACTATTCAAATAGAGGACCTCAAAATTGAAATACAGTACTTGGGTAAATGTACTTTTCACCACTGCTCTTGTTACATTTTGAAGGACTTTTTCTTGTAAAAGGGTATTATTATATTACAGTGTCTACATTTTCCATTAAGGATCTGAATACATATTTTGCCAAACTATATTTTCAACATAAATGGTGCAAGAAAAAATCCAAGCTTTTCTTTTCCTCTATCTCGGCCTACCTACAGTACTTTCTTCTCTCACAAAGACGCATTTAACGCTGCACAAACACAGCGCTGATTGATTGACAGTGGTCAATTATCAGTGCCTCTCTGTAGCGTATTGATTCCCTGGGTGAGATTAGTATCTTTTCTCTGGCTCTCTGTCCTGCAGGTCATGTAACATGCTCTGACCCTGCCATGGATACAAATGGCACATACATCTCCTGAACCGTTCCAAATGTCACCTGTCATACAGGGACACAGAGAATAGGAGGCAGAGATTGGTTCGGAGTAAACACGCGTGCACACACAAACGCACAAACACACACACACACACACACACACACACACACACACACACACACACACACACACACACACACACACACACACACACACACACACACACACACACACACACACACACACACACACACACACACACAGCAAATACTCCCATCAGGGTAAAGGATCACCAGCTGTAGAGAAGTGTCTTGTTATAAAATGGCAATTATGTCATTTGACAGGTTTGCATCTCCTCCTCTTGTAGGACCTGTCTGTCTGCCCTGCAGGTATAGATTTTCAAGAGGTGAAGCAGGTAAAAGCACTTGAACTGAATCACCCTTTCACAGCACAATTGGAATATCTAATACAGGGGGACACTATTACTGAGACAGCCACCACACCATTGCATTTCACAGATAAAGAACCTACTGAATATCAGAAGCCACAATGGATGCACTGTACTGCAGCGGGGGAGGAAGCAGTGGAGTCTGGATGCCAAGTTGAGAATTCAGATCTTCTCCTCTTTCTGTAGTCAGGTGGGATGACAGGGGGCGAGTGCTGGTTGGTGGCTCTCCGGTGGCTCTGACAGCCTGTCACAGGGAGATCCCTGCCACATGCCTGTCTGTCCACAACGCTGAAGGCTGACCCGTCCAACATGGCCCGGCCCGCTGGTCATGCCATCCCTGTCTGCTGTCGGACGTCTCTGACAGCTGACAAGACACCTGGGACTCGGCAGGCAGGGGCCAGAGCACTGCTACCTGTATAGACATCAGGATTTACTGCTGCCAAGGGGAAGAAAGAAGTGTGGTGGAGGAGGAGAGCATACACAATTTTTTTTCAAAAGGAGCACAAACTCTACTTGATTAAACCTATTATTATGAACAATGGGGATTTGCCCCTAATTAGTGAGTTTTTGTCATAATTATTTTTGTTTAAACAATAATATAGCAAAAACGTATCTGTAAGTGTGTTTCTAAATGTGCTTTGTTTGTGTGTGTGCATTACATTTTTCACAGCACAACTCCCTTTAGATGTGGAGACAAAGGAGGCTGGCGGCTAGAGTCTAGGCTGCTGAAACATATGTGCCCTGTCATTTATCACGTCTGGTGGTGAAGGAATGAGAGCCCATCAGTGGCCTGGCATTGATCCCTGTATGGGCCAGCCATTGTTTCCAGCAGCACCTGGTGGAGTTCAGTCTGCAGTAATGGGGAGGAGGAGGCAGAGGGAGGAGGGTTAGTTTGGGAAGGCTGCTGTTTTTGAACAGAAGAGAATTTGGAACAAAATTGAAGTTTTTGATATTTTTTATTTTATTAATTTATTTAATCTTTTAATCAGGCAGTCTGAAGTTTTTGATACAATGTGCGTGTTTTTTCTTATATTTTAGATACATTTTCTAAGACTTTTCTTCATTTAAAGTAATAATGCTGAAGACTTTGATCCTGGTTGATTTGGCAAAATCGTGGTTTACTGGCGGTCAGTGCAAGTGCAAGTGTGCTTTAACACTGCAGGTCCCAGAATCCCGAGGGCAGCAAACACTCTGAGCAGCTGCTTTGTCAGAAACACAAAAGCAGAACAAGTGGGGAATCTGTTTACAATGCAACCAATCAAACTCACATATGCATAGACAAGCACTTTAAATCCAAATCAATAAACACGTTGAATGACTATTGCTAAAAAAAAAAAAACAGTCAACAAAGAATTAAAAAAGCGGGTTTGAGTTTAGTGAAAGTCTTAAGTATTATTACTTTTAAAATTACGTAATGTCAACTTACTGTCAAAGAAAAGATAAATTACAACCCAGAACCTCAAAATCATTTTAAAAACAGCTCACAATTCAAATGATTTATTGTGTTTGATTTATTTGTCACATTTTCATACAATAATGTTTATTGTTGGCAATAAACAATGCAAGGTGGCATACCTATTGGGGGAGGGTGTGCAATAAAGGATAATAATCAAAGAGTAAAATGAACGGCTGTGGCTTGGTGGCAGAGTGGGTCGTCCTCTGTTCGAGAGATTGGTGGTTCGATCCCCATCTCCCCCCTGTCCACATGTCGAAGTGTCCTTGGGCAAGACACTGAACCCTGAATTGCTCCCCGTGCTGCGCATGGGTGTGTAAATGTGGTGTGAATGGTTAGACCAGATTAGATGGTATGTAGATGTCCACTGCCATCAGTGTGAATGTCTGTGTGAATGGGTGAATGTGACAGACACTGTGAAGCGCCTTGAGTAGTCAGATGACTAGAAAGGTGCTATATAAGTACAAGTCCATTTACCATTTACCAAGTATTAGAAAAATAAAGATAAAAATAGAACTATACAAATAACGTAAGCCTTTTATGACTGGAGGGAACAGTATTTAGTTATTGCAACTCAAAGATAAAGTAAGTACAGATAATTAGAGAAAGTAAAAATAAAAGCAAATAAAAAGCAACTGCAACTAGTATAAGAGTAGAAGTAAAAAAGAGAAGAATTAACTATACAAGAGAACATAAAAACAAAGTTACAAGGTAACGTTTTGTATTAACGTATGTAATATAAGTAAAAAAATGCTATGCTTTATGCCGTTGGCTTTATGCTCTCATATAACCCCCCAAGCTGAAGCACACATGAACACAGCTTTTATTTTGATGTCTGAAGCTCTGAAAAGAAGCTGTAATATTTTCACCTGGCTTTGTTAAAAACACATTTGCTTACTCAGCATTGTTTGTCTGCAGTAATTCATCACACAGGCTTTGAGCTATTGATGGAGCCAGCATCCGTTAGCAGGCCCCTGTCAATGATTCACTCACTAAGCCCATCTGTCAGGCGCCCTCTGCTTCTCCCCTCTTCCTCTCCACCACTGCTGTTCTGCTCAGCCCTCCTCTTCCTCAATGATGGATGCACAAAAAATCCTTGACAACCTCAAATTGGCCACATTCAACACAAGAACTCCAGTTGTTGTTATGTAATCCCCCACAAATGGCCAATCAATTATTGTCTCAAAGTCACCACGCAGAACAAAAAACATTTATAACTTTAGAAAAGAAAGGCTGTGTGCGGAGGTGATTTCTAGAGGTGATTGGTAACTATTTGAGTATTCACAGCTTAGCCGAGGACAGTGATCAATAAATCAACTGCTCACAGAATCCATCAGGATTGTGCCATTAAATGCTCCCAATATAGTCAATGATAAACTGCGGCCAGAGCATATCTGGGAGGTGGTGTGGTGCATCCTTGCAGAGCAGAGTGCCAGAGCACTCAACCACAGGGAGGGGGATGAAGTATCTATCTGTCTGAGTTTGAAAAGAAACCTGAGGATCTTGATGTGAGCACAGATCAGTGGTGTGAGTCAAAGCTCAGGTGTGGCAAAGAGTGCCATCTGTGGGCGGAGGACGAGAACTGCACGATGGAATGATGTGAAACAAATACGATTCCTGATGGTTTGGACATCCAAAATCTACATATATCACAGAAGTTCAAACTTCATAGCATCATATAGCAGCTTTTTTAGAGCTGTCCGTGATGGCTGTCAGCAATTGGAGTTTGCCCAGTTGTCATGGAATTGTAGATGTTAAAATTTCAATTTTTTTCCCCTCAACCTTGGCATAGAACTGAGGTTGATACTCCATCCTTGAGAAACTTAGAAAATTGTGATGGTGCTAATATACAGTAGGTGCTGTGCAAAACAAATTCTAGGATGGGAAGGGTTGACTCCAGCATATTTCCAGCATTATTAACTTTTTTGGATCTCATCCTTGATTTAGACAGAAATTGCAACACACTCCCTGTTATATCTCAAACTCTAACGCTGGGTTGGTACAACTTGTTCCACCAATAACATCTAAAGAAATTCTAAAGCATAAAGAATTTAAGATGGTGTTAGTGAACCAGAAAACCTAACCTTAACTTAACCATCCCCTCAGCAAAAATATATCACTACCCTTTTGTAACACATAATTTGTGGATAGTCCCTTTGGTCGTGATCTTACACCTCACAATTATCCAGATTAAGGGGACATTTTGGTCTACCCCTTGATTGTATCATCTGGTGTTTTTCCAGGAATTAAACCTTCTATATCTTAGTATCTAGTTAGTGCTAGTCTATTGAAAATAATGTCTACAAACAAACACTTCAGCTTCAACACAATGTTGGAATAGATTTTAAATTTTTCTGCCGTCTGTCATCTGCACTTGTGAGAATCTCCGATGGTTTGGATTTCCTTTGCATGTAAGAGCAGGAACTCTTCTCCCGTCATGTGCCATGATCCATTAAATCGTGTACAATAAAGGAAACCAGGATTCAGCATGATATCAAATGCAATGTGGAGGCTTGAAGACGCTGCCAATCATCTCAGTGATTTTCTTGTTTGTTAACAACGTCCCAGGATGTCTTTGGTAATGATTTATTGATGTTAACATGCCACACGTGGAGAACCATCCATGTCAGCCTGTCTCTGACACAAAAACAGGTTTCTCTTACATCCATTTAGGAACAAAAGACTGTAAGGTGTAGCAAAGTCGCTGGGTCTCCAGCTGTGAAGGGATCACTGTAGCTTTCACTCACCCTCTGAGAGCCCGGGCCCTCAGCAGTGACCCCCTCACATCAGACTTGACTGCTTGTGTCCTGTCTGCACGCCGAGTTGTCGTGTAGGCTGTGTTGCTCTGTCACAAGACATGTCCCACATTTGCAGCCGCCATCGTTGGCCAGCAGGATGAGAGCGTCTGTCAGGAGAGCTGACACGCATGCCACTTTACTGGGCGACTGACAGAGGGCTTCGCCACACTGTCACTTCTCCCAGATCTATTGCCTGAGGATAAACACGGACACAAACACAAATACGCACACACACACACACACACACACACACACACACACACACACACACACACACACACACACACACACACACACACACACACACACACACACGTTAATAACACAAGAGTAAACTGTGTTGGAATCTCAGTGACTGACTGACAGTCTGACTGGATGACTGGCCGGGGCTGAGAAAGCTGGAGCTCTGTGTGTCACCCCTCATTCTTACAATCTCCAGCTGTCACATCAAACACTCTGCTCCTGTGTCGCTCCGCCTCTAGACTCAGCCCCTCCACCTTCTCCCCCCACCCACCCCCGCCATCTGTACTGAGATCTCATCAGAAATGTATCCTGTAGTGCAAGAGGATGCAGGCACAGTGTATCATCCATCCTGATAGGCCCTGAGTAAATATTGCCTCATACTGTTGTCATTCTTTAATAATAACGTGATGTGATGTGAAGACTTTGCTCATTCCAAGCTTTCAAGTTCGAGGGACCAGCAGTAAACACTATATATCTGATATAGCCCATTACATGATTACCTAGGGTGACAAAGACAACCAAAGTGTTGGGTCACCATCAGCCTCCGCAATGGCTCTCAACCCTGCTGTAAAAACAAACATGGGCCCTTGTGGTGCTCAGCAGTGTGGCACTGTGTGGTAGGGACGGACAGTGTGAGTGCGCCCTTACTAATTTACTGCAGTACTTTTTGTTTGAGTACAACTTTGACGTTCTTGTACTTTAGTATTTCTGGTTAATGTTACTTTATACCGCTCCTCTTCACAGGCAAATGCATTTTACTCCACTGCATAGATCTGGTATCTCGTTTAATTTATTAGATAATGCGATTCTACATTTATAAAAACATCAACCATATGTTGTCATATTTCAGAAGTCTGAGTTGTTAGTTTTTCCACCAAAAAGTAGTTCCTCCTCAAAATTCCTCAGATGGTTTCATTTAAACAACTGTTCTAAGTCCAAGACATAAATGTATCATATGTCACCGAAACTTTCTCTTGTAGAACTTTGTGTTCTCTTATTTCCTCCCTCATTAGTCATCTCACAACTCCTCAGACATATCCGGTTGTTAAGTCTTGACGTAATGCCTTTTCAAAGTACTATATCCGGATGCAATCCTCATATGTCTACAATGCTGTCCGTTTATTTAACAGATCTGATAAGAAACAAAGCGATGGAATTGTCCTTTAACCACTTTCCTGTCGATGAAATGGTTTCTCCATGAAGAAAGACGTTCAACAAGTGTTGTTTGCTTTGTTTAATGGACCGTTTGGACCCGGAAGTAGCGCTTTGAACGTGTCTTATGTCATACGTAAAGCAACACCATGTCGTTTTTCAACCCTCATAATATGTTTCCAAGAGCCTTGTGTTAGTACATCAACTTGCAATAAGTTTAATGACACATCTGTCGTATCCTGACGGAGTCTGTGTCGCTTTTAATATGCACAATGCAGCTTGGGACACCTGTGGACAAACAGATCAACCGCTTTATGACATACGCCCCACCCCCAACTCCATTCACTCCAATTCAGTTGCCAGCCTGTCTGTTGACTGGAACAGTGTGTGTAGACTGTAAACTCTGTTGAGGTTATGGCCGAAAATGAAACTAAACAGAAGAAAGAAAAGGTTTTGTCAGAGGAGACCAAAAAAAAGAAAAAAGTCATACTAATAGAAATTCGAGGCTGGACGAGGATCAATATTGGCCAAGTGTAAAACGGTCGCCTGCTAAGGACGCTGGGTTGTAGACGAACTAAAGCATTTTGATACTTTGGCGTCAGATAATAATAATAAAAACCATGGAATTAAATCCATACGACATGCTAAAATATAAGCAACTCTACTTGGGATGAAGACATTCCTCTCTCTCCTATTTCTGGCCTGGGCTTGAGCGTTTATCCCTGGCTTGTCAACAAATGCACGTGTATCTCCTGATCATGTAACCATGACAACTTTTACACAGTAGTCGAAGAAAATACTGTTTCCCAACTATCGGGGGAGCTCAAGAGCAAATCCTTCATGTTGTTGCTTTAAAGACCTGACCCCTGGGTTGGCAGCCACTGAACTAAACTACCCAACTGTATATTTTAAAACTAGCTACAACTCAACAAGCTGCATCAGTGAGATTATACTTCAATGCATCAGTATCAACAGTCTGATAATGGTTAATATAATAATGTCAGGCACAGGGGACATTGAGTACTTTTACTCTTTATATTTTCAGTACATTTCGGTAATATCACTTCTGATCTTTATTTGTACATTATTCCACCACTGGTGGTGTTTGGATGGTGGTGTAGGGGAGACCCCTGTTCAACATGTTGGTCCAAAACCTCCAACAGGTCAGCTGGGTGGAGATCTACAATCTGCTGTTTATGGACTTACAGTGTCCTCTAATGGCTGAAAGGTAAATTACATCTGTTTAAATGAATACACATTGTTTCTGATTGTATCCTTTATTTACTCAGGGTTCTTCTTGAGCAATACTCATCTTTGTAGGAACATCCTGCTCACAGTCACACCCGGAGGCTGCCCACTATAACCACAGTTTGACTCTGTTAGCTACTGAGCAGCTCCACTGGACCTGTTGGGGGTTCAGGCTCTTCAATCCTCGAATTTCAAACCGCAGCCTCTCAACATTAATAGAGCAAAGACCTAGAAACAGATATGCGTGCAGCACTGGAGCCCCAGTTTTGTTTTTAATTCAAATTAAGACGCTTTCATGTATCTGTTCACACTGTAAATTGGTAGGAAATATACTGCAGCAAGAGACATCTGCATTTTAAATGTACACTCATCATGCATACAGTAGTTGCACAACTTTTAATAAATGTAATAAAATTAGAGCTAAATTGTAATTCATGATGCCAGAAATAAACATGAACTTGTTCAAGGATCCTTGGATCCCTCTTGTGAGTACTGCGGAGAAAAACTGTAAATCTGGAGTAATGAGCTGCTGTTTGTATTAAATGTGGTGCCAGAAGCTTGCCAATAGGTGGCAGTGTGTATTCATGCAACACATCCACGACTGGGAAAGAGATGACTGAAAATGTCTAAATCACACATAATTTAGTAATGGTATTAATAATCAAATAGAGAAGCAGATGAACTGTAGTGGGACTGTGATGATGATCTTTAAGCTCCTTAAGCTCTCTACTGTACTGCTTTGTGTATACACAATCATGAATATAAAATGGAGCAATGTGAAGCTCCTTGATAGACTTACAGGGAGTTGAAACCACCCTCTTTGCCTGCATATCTCTTATGATGCATTATGTAGGTGTGTCTATGGACCGAATCCAGACATCAAGACCATCTTGTGCTTGGCAGCAGCTCTGTGTGCTTCCCCCAGCGGCTCGCTCCAGTGTCACAGCTGTTTAACTCCAGTAATACGGCGCTAATTAAGTATGGTGTAGGGCAACCTGCTGGGACCCCCATGCTTTTGAGTTCATACTGGAGACTCCCCAGAAGCTGAGGTCAGAAGGCTACAGGCTCTGGACATGAATGATTAATCTTGAAATTGACTTTGCTCTTCTCATTGTAGGCTCTTGTTGCTGGTGAGCAAAGTAAGACAAAACATCTGTCCCAGTCTATTTCAGTCATCCTTATCACCAGAAAAAACAGAGACAGATACACTGGAGATACAGGGGATTATTCATGTGTAGGTAATAAGAAAGACATCTTACTTTGTGTCTGCTGAGATTTTTGAACAGCTTGACCAATAATTGATGATGAAGGTTGGCTTGGACTTCAAAAAACGACATTTGAAGATCACTATCGTGAACTACCGTTTGAACAAGATCAAGCTCGAAATATTATCAAAGATAATTTTTTATTCAAAAGGAAATAGATAATACAAATGAAACAAAATAATTTTTGTCACATAAACGATTTCATGAGTCAATAATGGCAACAAGAATCCAGTTCTCTCGCAGGGAACTCGTTTGCCGTCTTGCTTGCACACATTTTAGAGTTCTATGACATGAGTTGTTTTGACACAGGGCGCTTTCGAAAAGTGCTTTTTCTGCGGAGTAAATACTGTACAGTGCAATTCCAAGTAAACAATACATCACATCTGATCATTTATTGGTAAACATCATTTATATCAAAGAACTTAAATGTTAAAAGTTTGATCAATACAGTACATTTATAGCAGACTTCACATAGACCCTGGGCAGCCTCCCAGTCTCAGAGTATTTCACATTTAATTATCTCCCTTTGGAATTCCACCAGCGCCTTCTGATTAGTGTTGCTTTTCTGCAACCTTCAGTTCTGTTTCTCCAAGTGCAGCCTCACCCGCTCTTCTCGCAGTTCAGCTGCCCTCTGCTCTCCTTCAGTTTGTCTTTCTGGCCCTCTGGACTCTTGGAGTCTCCTCTTAAATCGCTAACCACAGCTCGGAGGGTTTTGAACCTATCCAGCCGGGTGCTGTGGGTTGCCTGAAACCTGACCTCTGAACCCTGAGATGCACTGAGGGAGCTGAGGGAGCGCACCGCCGCCAGGCCGCGCTCCTTTCTGGAGGGACGCCGCGGTGCAGTCATGGTGCCGAGCTCCCCCGGGTGCTCCATGTCCCTGATGACCTCACACAGGTAGCGGGCCAAGTCTTGGCTTGAGAAGGAGAGGGTTTTCTGGGAACGACGGAAGGTCAGAGGGGACGGTAAGGTTTCTGTCTCGGAGGGGGGATTGGCCAGACGCAGAGCTATAGCTGCACTACCATTCCCGTTAGAGACCCCCTTCTTGTTGTTGTCCTGGGGAAGCTTAGTCTGTGGGTAGGAGATAATGCTTTGTGGGTAGCTGTACCGGAGGGACTGTGCCGGGCTGGGCTGAAGGGAGCGCTGCAGCTCCACCATATTAAAGGCATTCTGAAGAGACCAACAGAGAGGAAAGCAGGCGATGAAGGAAGGCAGAAGAAAAGCAAGGAGACATTTTTTTCCCCTGTGCAATCTTTCTTTTTCTTCTTCTAAATTTAAGCGATAACGAAAAACAACATTGCCACATGACACCAATCTGTGCTCAGAGGGGTGTAACTAAGTCAATGCCTCTGCTCACAAATGAACCTGTTCCTCAGTCTAAGACCTCCATGTAGGAATAGATGTTGGCATCAACAGCACCATTGACTAGACAAGTAATTAATTATCTGTTTGCAGAGGGGGTGAAAACTGCGATTACCAGCACTATTAAAACCAAGGCATTAACAGCTAGTGGTGTCTACTTGCTTAATTCCAGCTAATTGACTCACATTCCTCCAGGGAGCTGATATTTGGTTTTCATTTCAGGGAACCAACAAACACCGTTCTCTTTCAAATGTCCCCGTTAGCTTCTCCTATCAATTTGTTTTACTTATATCCTTTTAAGTCCTGGAATATACAGATATGATGACATTTAAAACACATCAAAATGTAAATGAGAACTTAAAGCAATGCAATGTTTGTGTTTAGAGCTCAATTTACGCTCCCTGCCTGTCTTGTAAATACCAGCATGTGTTTACCTGGTCCTGCTCCCCTCCACCTTCCTCGTCGTAGTTGAGCACATTTTCTCGGATGTCCTCCCACTCGCCGTGGTGCGCGGACACATGGTACACACCCTTCTTCAGGCCCTTGTGTCTTCTCCAGCAGGAGTAGAGGAACAGGCCCAGCATCAACACTGAGGGGTGCCAGAGAGCAGGTTAACACAGCAGGAGCACAACGGGAGATAATGAACACAAAAACACATCTTTGAGGTTTAAATTAAATTGACAACGTGAGCGGGAAAGTAATGATGCAAACACTGAAATACGTTGAAAGCATACGGCACTAGCTGTACTATGTGAAGGCATCCGTTTTTTAATGAAATCAGCATCCTTCTAAATAAATAGCTAATGCAGACTAAAGGATTTTCCTTCCCATTCATTTGTCCTGTAAGACCGATTAGCTGCACTGACTGTACAGCTTAGACATACTAATGGACCATACATGGAAAAAGGTACCACCTTTCCACCTTTTCCCATTGATGTTGCATCTCTGTTTCCTGTCTTATCAAAGGCTGCAGTTCCTCGGAAACCTATTAACCGAATTTGTACTCCTCCCAGCTTAAACTCAAAGCCTCAGTGGCTCTGCTGAACGTGGTGAGGGAATGCTGCGGGAGCCCAGCAGAAAAGGTTCTAAAGCATACACATCAATCACAGCTATTGTGTGCTGAATTATACAACATGCTGGACTGACCTTTAAAGTCCATTAATCTCAACCAATATTTTTCTCCCATCTGCCATCCCCCTCTCTTTCTCCCCTCCTTGCTGTCTGTTTTTACTAGTTCACTCTAGGTTTTTTTTTATCTCTGTAATTTCTTTTATTTGTCTCTTTGTGTTGGAGCTTTCCTCTGTCCTTCCTCTTCTCTTACCAACTCATTAAGTCTCTCACAGTTCCTGTTTTTCAGTCCCTCTCTGGCCTTTGTCTGGCCTCGGCTTTTATCTCTCACACTAGATGGGATCCATTTCAACTAGAATGGTTTATATGGTGCCTGCTAAGTATCGGTTTAATTGGAAATCTTCTGAGAAATGCAAGGTAATCACATTAGTCTGGGTTTTTAAAGTAATTGCTTTGAAAGAGAAGAATGCACCAACGGCTCGTTGGGGTCACACTAACAGGCAGGTATTCATAAACAAAGACAGAAAAACAACTCCCCAGGAGCTAATCTCTGTTAAAAAAATAAATAATTCTATCTCAATTAAAATAGTCATGTCTATTTATTCACTGCCTGGAACATCTTTAACGCCTCAGCTGCTGCACCTTCCGATGCTGCTCCCATAATAGATGGAAAAAGAGCGCTAGCCATCCTCAGTATGGGGCGGGAGGGAGAGCTGTATCGATCAGCTGATCCGGCTCCTTCACCGCTGTGCCGGAGCGCCCTCTCAGAAAACACCAGAATTTCGATGAGGCCCTCCATCTCACCTCCAGAATTACCTGCTCCGAGGTGCAGCCTGCAGGCCTGCGCTCACCTCACACCACCTCAGCTGATATTCCACACATCTCTATAGTGATGGAGTTCGATACACAGCACAAAAGAGCTGAAGCACAAGCCCTCCACCACAAACACACGCACAATTAGGCCAAGGTAAACACACACTTGAACACACACTCACACACTAGACCTTTGCCCCTACGCCTGGAGCCACTACTGCCCAGGGTTTTGTGGTTTTGTGGTTTTGTGTGTGTGTGTGTGTGTGTGTGTGTGTGTGTGTGTGTGTGTGTGTGTGTGTGTGTGTGTGTGTGTGTGTGCGTGCGTGTGGGCTGCTACATTCCAGTGAGATCAATATCACTCAGGCTGGAGAACAAACATCACATTCATTCATCAATCCATAATGCTTCTGCCTCTCTGCCCCCTAACAGTTACTATGAGCAGGTTATTATGATGTTAGCCTGGGCCGGACTGTGCATTATGAGTGTCGCGTAAACAACAACAACAACAACAACACAAAACACTCGCTTGATCAAAACACTAACACTGTAGCTCCAGTCTGAGGTTAATGAGACATAAATGAACTGTGCGGTAGACAAACACAAACGGGAGGGAAAGAAAACTGATGAACGAGCAGAAGGAAATGAGACAGATGAGAGATGGGAAAGAATTGAGAAAATTATTTATTTATACATCTTTCAGAGAAAAAAAGTACAGGCACTTTACATGATCACTTGGCATCCAGGGCCCATATGGGAAGTTAATTTTTTCCCATTCTGCAAAAAACCCAGAATGTCAGATTTGAGCTAGACTAACAAGGCTAATCAGCTAATTTGGCTCTGTCAATAGCACATACTCAGCTCACATTCTGTTGGGTCTGTGATGGCTTATGTAAAACTAAATAATGGATGATCATTTTAACTTGTATTGCACGTTGAGGCCGAGTAGTAGTCCCTCTTTAATTTAACACCGGCTAGCAGTCTCGCTTAGTGCAGCGAATTTGCAGAGTGTCTATTTATGGCAGTAGTTAATGCGGTGATGAGGGTCATCATTAAACAACTAAACATTGTATAACCATTTGTCCATTAAACCACTGGATTAATGTTATTTCCAAATTCAAGACCGTTGATCATGAGGTGAAAGTTGTTTGCCTTTTTGCTTTGAGCCTGAGAGAAAGAATTTCCTTTCTGGTATAAACCAAAAGTCACTCTACAGCAACTAGGCTCTTCTCTGGTTTTACAGTCACATCATCCAAATCCTGGCTTCTCGCTATTGACTCCCTGTTTGATTTAGAATTATTTATTTTTTTCAAAGATTATTCTTTTGGCAGTTTTCAAGCCTTTTTTATTAGATAGGACAGACAGGAAATGGGGTGACAGAGAGAGGGGTCGACATGCAGCAACGGGACACAGGTTGGACTCCAACCCACAGCCTCTGCGGGTTGGAGTCCAACCCACAGCCTCTGCCTTGAAGACCTTCAGCCTCTTTACATGGGGCGACTGCTCTAACCACTGTTCCACCCACCGGCCCAATTTAGAATTAATTAATTAATTAATAATAATTATATTAATAATAATAATAATAATACATTAATTAATCAAAATTTTTACCGATCGCTTTTAAAGCACGTCTGATCCCAAGCTACACAGTCGACATGTTGACACCATATAAGCAAGTTTGCGGCCTCAGATCCTAAAGGTGGGGCCTTTCTGGCCAAAGCTTGAATCTAAAGGTTTTTGTTGTTTTTGTCATCAGGGACTCCCCAGGTTTTGAACAGCCTGAGGAGATAAGACTCTCTCAATGTTTTTACTGTTATTATGTTTTTATTGTTTTTCTTTTCATTATCATTTGTGTTCTCTCTCTTTGTTCTGACTTTTGCCTTTTTGTTTTAATTTTACCGTAATTTTGTCTTGCTTTTGTTTGGCCTTACTGTTTGGCTCTCTATTGTTATATTGCTTTGCTTTTGATTTGATTTTTATTGTCAAAGCCCTTTGTAAACTCTATTTTTAAAGGTGATTATAAGTTCTGAAGTTATTTTAACTGTTTATTTTGTTCATCTTTTCAAGGTGTAAAAATAGAAATACAGTCTTCTGTACTATGTGTCTGAATTATATTACAGAATAGACCAAGAATCTTGAGGTGGAAAGTCAGAAAGCAGGCGCTTCAAATGGACTGCGCCTTTCTTTAGTTAGCACGCAAGCAAAACATGAATTTTCATGAAAGATGCCAAGGCCACACTTTATCATCTTTGAATTCATAATCAAATATTGAAGACCGCTTTATGCGTTTCACTCTCAAGTGTCAGAATAACTGATGTCCCAATGCTAGCCACATGCCCTAGAGGGAACGTTGAGTCAGTTATAGAGGCAGGGACAGTGTATTGAATTGCCCAAGCATTTTATAAGCCTGTCTCTGACAGAAAGAGTCATAAACTGCAATGTGGCCCTACAGAGGGTAGTGAGTGCAACAACATGCAAGCCACTCACACACATGCCCATACATGGCCTTCTTTCTTTGTGAGGACCATAACAATCCCATTTCCTTAGCTATAATGCCTAAAACTAACACAATTAGCTCATCCTTGTCTTCAGCCTTAACAATGAAGTAAACGGACAGCTCATCCTTTTTTGAAGAGATATCAATGCATATTTATTTAAAAAGACCCTGCTGGCAGCAGATGTGGGTAGATACTGAATCTTGAACATATTAGATCTCACCACAGCTTATGACACCATCAACCGTGCAGTTTTATTAGACTGTTTAAGCAAGCCAGTGTCATCAACACTTAACTGGTTCAAGTCTAAAGCTGAGACATTAGCCACTGATTCGATTAGCCAGTTAACAAATGACTATTTTAACTGATTAATCTTTGACAAACAAAACGCCAATCTGGTTCAGTTCAGCTTTTCTCACAATTTTTGAAATATTGTTCATTAAATATCTTTGGGTTTTGGACTTTTGATCTGATAAAGCAAACACTTTGAGCACACTAGGAACACTTGGATCATTTTGATGGGTGTTTTATAGACTAATTGATTCCCTGAGAAAATAAACAATATCTATTGGTAAAGCCTCTGAAACCCACATAGGTGTTTTCATTTATTCTGGCTGATTAGACCTGTGTTTTTGTTGAAGGTGGGCGGAACTTTGTTGCGAATTTATGAAGTCACAAATCTCCATCTCCTACTAAGAATGACAAAGGTGTACTTTGCCCCTAATACGAAGATGTCAATCACAGTATACACACCCATGCAGTCCTTGGAAGAGGTTTAATCAACTATATTAACTTAAAACACCTGTGTGGGTGCACATAGCCTTTAATGAAAAATAGCTGTCCATAGCATCCTTTTCAGTTACCATAACCGTTTTATTGGAAAAATCAACTTGTGGTTTTCCTCAGGGTTCAATTTTAGGTTCTATTTTTTAGTGTATATGCACAGTTATACCTGTCTATGAAGCCAAATGACCCAGCTGGCCTTCTTTGAAGCACTGTTTTGATCACTTTAGCCTTAGACCTCTGAATTAAATCACTTTTTTAATGCAGAGAAAAATAAAGTTGTATAGACATGCTTTCTTCAACTGAGAAATGTATTAAAAATATATATTTACAATGAATACTATGAAAAAGTATTGATATGTTTTCAGATATTCTTGCTTTAAAAAGATATTTTTACTCAGGCATCTATCATAAAACTCAAAGCAGCTACTGTACGCTCTCAACAGGCACTACAAAGAGACCACATAACCCTGAGCTTATACCTATTGATTTTAAGATTCTACTTCTCATCTACAAAGCAGTCAGTGGTCGGGCTCTGATATACATTTCTGAACTTACAGTATGGCCCTTTATATGTCAGAACGCAGCCTTAGATCATCCTATAAGTCAAAGTCTTCAAACAGAAGCTTTTTCAGTGAAGGACCACAAACCCTCACACCCAAGGCTTCTCAGTTCAGTCTTTACTTTGAAATATTTACACAAAAATGTCGCTTTTTGCTCTCACTTGATTCTTTTCTGGTCATCATAAAGTTTTGAGCACTGAAAACCGGTGCCCAAAGGACTGTGATTTAGGAGAAAGAGTGTTGCAAACAAATACACCCCTTTCGTCACTGCTCCTTCAGTACGTTGGCATGTGCCAGATTTACTGTCCCTCTTTCTCCCACAGTCTTTCTCTTTATACATCCACAGCCTCCCCTCTTGTCTTGCACACAAGCACAAATGGAATAGCGTTGTGTGGCTCGCTCCGAGTCACTTTGTTTGCTTTCTATTTGCAGTGTATGAACACCATATTGTTTTTGAGCACACACACAGCCAATGGACCTTTAGAGATTTTGCTGAATTAAAAAAAAAAGTGTATTGGATTATAATGGCAGACTCCAGTGGTGATTTTGTTTTGTCTCATTTATCACAGTCTGAATTGTTTGATGCCAGTTTTATTTTGCATAAACACAATGCATAAAGTTCCAGTGAATATTTTTTTGTCTGATATATCTTTCTGACAAAAATCTGAAAAAAAAGGTTTGTTTTCTTTGATTTTATATTTTCAATGGTGGGAGTATTTTTCATTTATAATGTGCCCTGGCCAATGTGTCAATCAAAGGCCGCACTTACAACTGTTTTAACTCAGTATTGTGCAGACGGCATGCTGTGCTAGGAACATGCTGTGAGACTGTAGCTAGTTTTATATTTAGTCACAAGATATGTCATAAATTAAATTAATTAAATAAATTTTTAAAGTAGGAGAAACATTAAACATCTGTAGAACTCCTGGCTAGAGCTCAAACCTCATTACAACATACTTAATTATGAAGACATAGTCCTCTGTGGGCAGCCAGTAGTGGGCATGTTTTAATCATAAGATGTAAATAGCAAGCTAGTACATTGTCCTCCAGCTAGCATGCATTTTAAAATACATAATGGAAAAAATAGTTTCTTCAAATTAAGTTTTGAGAGGAGACAAAAATATACTGTTGTGAAAGACTAAAATGTTGGGGTTTTTTGCATCTTGGCACAAACTGTTTTTTTGTAGATTACCCTGTTTGCTTTTATTCTTTGTTTCTTGCATGACACCTGCTGCCAACACACAAAACTATCCCCATGAATGTCCATGTAATATCACTATGAAACAGACTGTAACATATATCTAACCCTTAGCCCAGAGTTACCCCATGAACTTGATTAAAGTAAGAGACAACAAAAAGCTGTGTACAGTGTACACATAATACTAAGTGCACAGTATGGACATATTTACGCTTGGGAAAAACAGAAATGTACACAGAAATGTGGAAGGAAGGGCAAGAAAAAAACATCAAGGGAGTAAAATGAGTGGATGGTAGGATATAAAATAAGTTGGGCAGATAAAAAGTAAGGCTGAGAGGGAAATTGACTTCTGAAGTCAGAGCGTAACATTGGAAGAGACGGGGGAAACAGAAATGATGAGAAATATAGAAAAACACATAAAGAATCTCCTGATTCTTCTGGGACTTTGACAGCTTTCCCATAAATCATAAATAAGACATACAATGTTTCCTTCTCCTCCAGTTTTGTTTTGTTTCCAATGACCAAACCTAACTAATGGAGACATCACATACTGGTACCACTCATAAGATCAATATGGCTACAAGATATATAGATAACAGGGGTGGAAAAACAAATAAAACAAAGAGAACCAAACATAATGCAAGGATTATTCCATGAAGATGAGAACAAAGTAAAAACAAAAATACAAGATGAAAATCAATGTATTGAAGATGAAGAAGAAAAAAAAGGCAGACAACGACATATCGAATACTATAAGAAACAAGAAGAGATGATGACACGAGTGTTGGGTTACCACAGGTAGAACAGGACGTAGTCGACATAGCTACCTAGAAAGGCCATGACACAGATGCTGATGGCGAACATAGAGCTGAGGCTGAGGCTGTTGCTGTCCTCGTTGTGAAACATGGCGAGTGTCACCTCGCAGTGACGTCCCCGGTAGCCCTCGCTGCAGCGGCACGTGTAGCGGGAAGGAGAGTGAGCCACGCAGGTGCCGTGGCGGCACGGCCGGCTGGCGCATAGAGTGTAGACACACACTTTGCCCAGGGAGCTCTCTTTGGTCATGTGGCCTTGAGGGCACCTGTGCAGAGAGGAGACAGTAGTGTAAAGTAAAGACAAGAGACACTTGGGAAAGACATACAATGTTTCCTTCTCCTCCAGTTTTGTTTTGTTTCCAATGACCAAACCTAACTAATGGAGACATCACATACTGGTACCACTCAAAAGATCAATATGGCTACAAGATATATAGATAACAGGGGTGGAAAAACAAATAAAACAAAGAGAACCAAACATAATGCAAGGAGGTGGCGGCACGGCCGGCTGGCGCATAGAGTGTAGACACACACTTTGCCCAGGGAGCTCTCTTTGGTCATGTGGCCTTGAGGGCACCTGTGCAGAGAGGAGACAGTAGTGTAAAGTAAAGACAAGAGACACTTGGGAATCTGTCAGATAAAAGGAGCACTGAATTTTACAGAGCTATGACACCTAAGATGACAGTCAAAAAAAGAAATCCCTCAGGAGTTACACCTCTTATATGAGATTCAAACATATGCTCTTTGAAGGTTACAAAGTGCCGACTGTACTGCAAAAGTCGAAAGTGAGAAGCTAAGACTGGCTTTGCAGTGGTAGACCGACAGTATATTTGTTCAAAACATCCCCTGAATATCATTCACCCCTGCCCCCTGCTTCTCTCAGTGCTTTGTAACCTGAGGCTGTGCTGCAATCACAGAATATGGATATCCAACTGCAGTGAAAAGTCTCACACTGTTTCGTAGTCTTGATATCACAGCGAGGAGACTTAGCAGTCCTGCAGAGTTTAAAGGGGAAGCCGAGACTGTGACAGTGTCTGCTGCTATATACTATCCTCCCAGGCTGACACATTACTAGACACAAAGTGGAAGAAGGATGAACTCAGCCAAGCTGCCATCTGGTGGACACTTTGATGTCAAGTTTGTTGTAGAAAATACTGATCAGACTATTATACCTTTACATAAAGATACACGAACTCGATGTGCTGTGTATGTAGTACATCACTTGTTTTGATGACTGTACATTTGCATTTCTTCTTTATGTGCATATGGATTAACACATTGTAACAAATGATTTGATTAGTGTTTATAAAAGGCTTACTGTTGTTTTATAGATCATTTATATACCATCAATGCCTAGTTCACACTACATGACTTGAGCCCTGATTTTCCACTTGCTGACGGTTTTTGAAGCTCCCCGACAAAAGCTCCAGATCAGAGACGTTGGATTTGGATGTGCAAACTGTTCAAAGGCTTGCCAGTGCCTTGCAGACACTTTCCAGATATCTAGCAAACTAAAGGTCTGGACCTGTCGAGTTTGTCATTTAGCTAGAGCCAATGAGAGTGCAAGATACAGGTTGAGGGGAAACCTGGGTTGGGAGTAACCTGTAATAATAGGAACAAACGTTGCTTTTGCACCTTGAAAGAACAGGCTATAAATAGTAAAGACGTGATGAAACAGGCTATTTTGTTAACGTGTGTGCCAACGACACCACCTTGTAACACTTCTTTCTTTTTGTTTTATCGCTGCAAATCCGCACACCAACAGCTTGGAGCGTTTGTTTCTGCCAGGTCTTGTGCATGGAATTACTTGTTCTCCTGTGTTTTCGTGACAAAATGTTATATTATGTTGTAGTTTGAAGACCAGACATACACATTTGGGATTCCTCCTGGGAAGATCTTTTGGTGTGAATAATGAGAACAACTTAAGAATAGCCAGTTATAAATGCAGGTAATTTATGAGTAATGAATAAATAATAAGACAGACAATAGCAATTGTTAATCAATGGTATTACAATGTTAATATTTGGATGCTCTAAAAAAGTCATGATGGATGAGGACAAAGTATCAGCCCAAAGGATTTTTTACAACCAGGCAATGCAAATGTTGTTCAAATGTCTTATAAGAGATCAAAAAAATAAGCATTAGTAATTATTTATTAAACATGAATCAAGTAATCAGCTAATACGGTTATAAAATCACAAGTTGTTGACTTGTTTGTCTGTCTTTTAGAATATACGGTATATAATAATTTTCCAGGCTGTTGTCCTATGTACCCGCAATCTGGTCATAGATGATTTGTCTTCTTTTGGTCTTTTTTTTCATATGTTGCTTTGAATACTTGTACATATAAATGTTAATTCCCAGACCTTGTTTATACCTTACAAATGATAATAAATAGCATTCAAACTTATGTGACCAGTTGTTAATATTGTGAATAATTTATTTAACATTTAAAGCTCCTTTCCAAAAGGTTATATTATTCTATGTACTTGCTGTTGGAAACGTGTGGGTTTTGATGTTGTTCCTTATTATAATTTGCAAGTTGAGAGCTTGCATTACTAATTGTGTTATAAGCAAGGCTATGCAGTCCTTGTCTCTGAATGTAAATGTGCAAATGTGTACAGAGCGTGCCTGTATATTATAAGGTGTCATTAACACATTGGGCTATTTATTCTGTGTTTATTCACAGCACCTGCACTCGTGGTGTCTCCAGAGGTCCACACAGACCAGGGGAGGGGAGCAGCGATGTTTCCCGCAGGCTTCTGAAGAGCAGCCGGCAGTGATGCCTTGCGAAGTGACCACCTGAAGCTCTTCTGAAGGCTGTGCCTGACCAAGAGGGATGGAGCGGCCGTTAAACCTCACATCTCGCAAACAGCCTGTTGGGGAGAGAAAAAAAGAGGTGTAAAAAAAAGAAGAGTGTCAAAAGACACACAAAGACACCAGTCCTTGGGAAAAATCTTTTATGGACACGTATTTATACCATGGCAGGGCTGTAAACTGACAGACACACACATGTTGGCACACATAATTGGACTCGCTGACACATCTGCAGACAATCGCACACACACTCTCACACATGCAATGACACAGAAAGCTTGAGGTTAAACTGTCAGCAAGGACTTCTTTTTTGCAGGATATTTTTTCTGCTGGTTAGTTTGCACACTCTGTGGAAAGCAAGAGCCCACTAACTCTCTTTCTCTCATCTGCTTGAAACCAAGGGATCAAAACATCTTTGGGCCAGGTTTTGGAATGTAGAAGCATCAGTAGATGGTACAGAGAAGCACTGAATTGTCCATTTATTTTGACAGGTTAACTATGAACTCTACTCATTTCAGTATATTTTGGCCAATTAAGCTAGTTACAAAACAACCTGTTGATTCATTTACCTCAGCTATTGATTTTTCCACTCAACATTAATTCAACCGTTCACTTATTTATCTTATTATCCACTCATTCAATCTCATTAAACCAAAAACACATTAGCAGCCGCCTACCGAGGAAGCTCCGGTTGTGTCCCGAGGGAAAAGAGTTTCCAAGCATCACCACTGAGGCGTCAATAATGATCTCCTGACGCCTCCCAGGGGAGGCCGTAATTTCTCGTCGTCCTCCACCTCCGTCTAGTCGCAGGGTGAACTCTCTGCCATACCGATCCAGCTCCACCTTGTGCCACTCTCCGTCACTGAGGCGATGGTAGGGCAGTGTCAGGTTGTAGTCTCCATCTCCAAGGTTGTAGAAAACAGCCAACAGCCCCTGAATAACCTAGGATACACAGTGGAGCTTTGCTTATTTGTAATGCAGGCATTCAAACAAACATGAGAACCTAAGAAGCAACAAATAATAAAGATGTTTTGATGCGATAGGGATGGGCTCCTGATTTACAATTGCATATGCATACAGGTTTTGCATTGTTAAAACCAAAGCTGGCTTTTTTAAAAGCTTGGAATGGCTGTGTGAATAAAAATGTAATGGGTGACACAAATTCTAAACTGACAGACCTGGACTCCTGCCATATTGTGCTGTGTTGATGGGCAAAAAACAGATCTTGAGAATAACAACATCATAAGAAGTAGGCCAGCCCCCATGGTGAAAGAAAAAGGCAGCAAAGGTTGGGCCAGATAAGAGTTGTGATATTAAACCACCAAGAACTGATGCTCTGTGGTGAACCTGCCAGAAAAAAATGGCACGGTATTTTCAGTGGTAAAAATTAGTTCAGCAATTTTGCAGCCATGATGCTTTGCAGAGCTGCTGTACACATCGCTGCATGGCAGAAGCCAGAGTGGTTCCCAAAGGGAAGGTGTACAAGAAACAACAATTATCTTCAGCAGTTAAGGATGAGCGAACACAATGGACCCAACCAATGAGGGCCTCCCATAACTGCAGCTTGTACATGTCCAAAGCTTAATTGGAAACAGTAGGGCGAGATAATTCACATTCAGCCCAGTCTGCATTAACTATTGCTCCCTCAGCATGGGCAACTCAAATACCTCTCGCCACTGGACACACACACACACACACACACACACACACACACACACACACACACAGACACACACACACACACACACACACACACACACACACACACACACACACACACACACACACACACACACACACACACACACACACACACACACACACACACACACACACACACACACACACACACACACACACACACACAGTATAAGCTGACTTTGCTCTCCCCACTGCCTCATCCTGCCCTCAAGTCCACAACAAAAATGAGCAAAGGACAAAGGATTCAATCAATACTCATGAAAAAAATCTGATTAAATAAACTTTCTGCAGCGCCCCCAGAGATCTATGCAATCACCATTAAAATGTTCCAGTGCAGTTCTGAAGTCTGAATTTCTATAGAACTTTTTAAATTCAAATCACATTTAATATATAAAAAAATTGAAAGGCTTTGATTATTAGAGTTTTGCTGCTCTTTAGGGTCACTGGTCTTTGCATGCCGGTCGCTCCCGAAAAACTTGACTCACAGACTGCATTAGATAAATGTTTTCTTTACAGAGACGCCATATTCCTTGGAGAGCTGCATGTTGTTTATACCCAGCTAGCCTTTCGTAACCTTAGTGTGAAAGTGTGGTTATTTATTCAGTGTGCACTCCATCCCATATCTACCCTCAAGACAAAAAAGGGATGAGAGACGGCACTTTTAAATTAGGGCTTGTTGTCGGCAAACACACCAGGCTTGAGCTCAAGTGTTTCTAAGAGCTTTCAGACAACCAAGCTGAAAATGTTCAGCATGCTGCCGTAGACAGACATCAGATGTTTTATCCAGCTCACCAGTTCAGCTCCAAAGAGGGTTTCCCAGAGAGGCTTCACAGCCAGCATACAATACAGTAAAGGCTACAGCCTTTTCCTCTTCCTGTCACAGTAGGAATGCAACAAGGGAAGACGACAACATTGTTTTTCCTCATGAAGTGTAAAGACCCGAAGAAAAACAAGTTATGAGGTCGATGCTTTCAACAATGTTGTCTTACAAATAACAAGCCCAAAGACAAGATGTTTTCATGGACAGACAGTGGTGTGGAATATACCATAATGGAGACAGGTTCACTGTGAACAGCTGACCTGTGAGTTAGCCAAAAGTGACAGTCCTAACAGAGCCATTTACTTCCAGCTGCTGTTTACACTCAGCCTGTCGAAACACTGGCTTCATAACCTCTCAGGAATGTGTCAGGCAGTAGAGGCATGTTATTATGGAGGTTTGGCAAAGTGTTTCCTGAAGAAATGCACTGTGTGAGCACCACTCCAACCCCGGCTGTGGCAACAGGAGCAGCATGCATGCAAACATGACTTATAGCTCACCACCACAAGCAAGCTGTGTCAAAACAGTCAAGTTCTGCAGATGATCTGACCTCCTCTTGAGAGCACCCTGCCCTTGAGGTACAATGCACTCAGTTGCTTTCTTTCCATACTGTACTGTGCTTGAAACATTAACAAGAGACAGAAATAACCTTGAACAAAGGAGTCCTAATTTATTTAATAGAAGCCTCTCAATAGTAGCATTCTTCAGACTTACTGAAAAACCTTGTCGTGAACATACATATGTCAATCAACCAGCCTCCTCTGTAATCACCCATATGTCTCCAAACCTGATATTACTCACTCTAAGCCTGACAAGCGTTTACAGCAATCATTGTCCTAGCCCTAATTACCATCTTAAGACCCACAGACAAGACGATCAGAACTGTCAAGGTGGAAGGGAGTGGCCAGCCGTGACTCACCTCTAAACGTAGGTATTCATTCTGCTCCTGGGAAAGCAGGCTGAGGATGACACCAGCAGCGGCACGTGTCCGGACCCCGACCTGGACCCTCGTCTGTCGCGCAGGCAGGGACCACAAAAGCTGGAACTGAATGTGGCTCCGGCCGTCAAAGGAGAACTCTGGAGCCACTTGTCAATCAAAAACACATAAGGCTTGTTCAATTAATTTAGCTGTCATAGGGGAAATATGCGAGGATATCACGACGAGAGCGTGCTGTTCTGCAAAAGCACGTTATGTAAGGCAAGGTTATCTTCCCACTGCAGCAGAGTGACGTTTTGGAATGGAGAATTTTCCACATATCCCATTTGGATTGGACACGTGAGGTTTAAAATCCCCAACTCCACTGAGATCTCACTGTTCATTCCCTGAAAACCCCATGCTCAATTAAAAGCAAATTTGTATGCTTACCTTGATCACACTGAGGCCCTGTAAACCCAGGTTCACACAGGCAGGTGAAGGAGCCCCACTCGCCGTGGCAGCGACCCCTCTTGCCGCAAGAGGAGATTTGCTCCATGTTGGTGCAGTGGTCATCAATAAGAGAGCAGCCTGGCAAAGTGTTGGATGATTCAGCTGGGGAACCAAGGTCATATAGCTGAATGAACGAAGAAGAACAGGAGAAAAATAGGAAGAAAAGAAAAACTCAGTGACAGGAGGAAAGTGTGGATGTCTTTGACCTTACGGTACTTAAATGAATGGAAATGTGTATGTACGAGAAACTAGAATACTAAACACACTTTAAACATCTACTATATATACAACATGGAAAAAGAAGAAAAAAATAAGTACTTTATACCATACACAGATGATATGACTGTGTATTATAAACACAAAGAATCAAAATACTGTCACAAGATACTTAAGCTCTAATCACAATGAAATAATTCACTTCAAAAATGGAATTGGTCAGACGGGGAAATGTTTTGTGTCTGCAGACAGCAGTGTTCGTAGCAGCATGACAATGAGGTTATGACACTTTGTAGCAGCAAAAAAGTGTGAAGCCAAAGACATTGGGTAGGTTGGGTATTTTCATTTTATGCCGTTTATGCTTTTCTACTCCAGCCAATTTAAGAGGGAAATATTGTACTTTTTAGTCCATTAATTATTAAAAGCTATAGTCAGTACTTACTTTGCAGATTGAGATTTTACATTCAAAACTAGAATCATCTTATAAAATATGTATTATTATAGATTCAACTATTTAGCAGTATCTACAGCAGCTAAAAAAAACATAAATGGGTAGAAATGTATAATGTACCAACAAGCTCAACCAAAAACAGCTACAAAACAATACCAAAATGCTGCTTATAAATGTATGCATCACTTATAACAGTCCTGCATTCTGCTGCTCAGTGAGAACTTTTGTTTTTGAGACTCAAGTATATTTTGGTGATAATAATTCTGTATCTTTACTTCAAGGTACCCTGTGGGATTTCAGACCGCTAGTAGCGCTATGGAGCAGTGTTATTACAGCCCCTCTAAGGCAAATGCTGAGTGATTAGGGAGCATAACACATGCACTGCAAATGCCCTCAGGAGAGAGTTCCCAAGTTGATTCCTGGCTGACTGGACCGTTTGCTGCAGGTCATTCCCCTACTCTCTTTTCACAATCAAAAGAAGAAAATCTCTAGCTCCAATTTCCCACCTCAAGACCTTCTACAGTAGGTAGCAAACAGTGAAAATGCCAGTACGGTTGTGATGTGAATGAAAGACACTGAAGGCTTTTCTCTGTGGAAAAGACATTTTCTCCCTTCTTCTGATTGACTTTGACGAGAGTTTGATAGACAGGTGGTTAATCTAATCACGTGCCAGGTATGTTTTGAAAATGCATGCCCTTTCCCAATCAGTTTGCAATGACGCCTTCTCAGATGGTTCTGTGAAACAAACCATCTGATGTGTCAGGTTACTTATTTTCTGCAATAAGGGAATTAAATAAAAACCTAAAAGATCCCAGTGGCATTTAGTCAAGGGAACCCATGCAAGGCTAACTTTGGGGTCAGCCTACAAAAATACCTCACCACGGCAAAACCTATTACTGCCATCTGCTGGACTGTCTCTTGCCCCATGTATTCTAGCATTGCCATGACCTATGTGAAAAGGCACAATACGGAAATGTTCCTGAACGTAGTGCATGAGTGGATAAATGGAAACTAATAGCGGTGACTGAAAGGTTATCCTGGTAATGTACCGGGAACTATGTGTGACAGATACTTGAGACGGTCCCTCTTTCGTTTGTGCAGCTCGCACACATGAGGATGACCGTGCACAAGAATGTGCACGGTCATCCATTGATTCAGTAAAGTCCACCGATTCAGTAAAGGTCCTTTTTTATAAACTATAATCTGCAATAAAAGGTATAGAAACAACATGGAGGTTCCAGCACATATGTAGCCTGCTATCCAAGGTAAAGAATAAAGGGATACAAAATAGCAATCTGTTCATGTACCACCGATTTCATTAACAGGCCTTAAGGACATGTGTAATTGTAAGATAACTCGGCACACAGTACCTTGCTGTCCACAAGCAGGTTCCTTATACATCCGGTATAGTGTTTGTGTTGAAGCTGCGGGTATTCATAAGATACATTCTCATTGACCCCTCCAAGCTGCAATACATGACTTCCATTCAGATACCTGAGAAAGAAAAGCAACTCTCAGTGTACAAGTAAACAGAAGAAGAAGAATAGAATAAAAGGATATCACACCATGTACATTCTCATGGTTAAAATTCAAAACACAACTCTCAATATAAAGAAACAGAGTGCAGAAGAAAAGGAACAAACACAACATATAAGCTGTCAAGGTTGAAATTCATGGTTTCATTCTTCTCCTGCTGAGGCTATCATCACTCTTACTGTTCTCTGACAACAATTGTGACATCTTATTCCTGTTCTTTTCTGTTATTGTGAAAATAAATGCACAATGAGTAAATAACATTTGCCTGAAATGATGGAAAACACAAACTGATTTAGCATGATAACTCTTGGTCTCTCAAAACTGGCTACACAAATGAGATAAAACACAGAATGTTTTTCAATGCTAATTTTAGTTTAACTACCACACTTCCTGTTTAATGACAAATGACTATTTGAAATACCTAATAAACTGAAACTCAAATACAGTGATCGGAATAAATGGTTCTGTATGTTGTTGTTTATTAAAGGTTATTCAAATAAATAGCAGTGGTAAAACCCTCATAATGTCTTAAACTTAAATCTTAATTAAACAACAAAACAATGAGGACAGTGCCAGGCCCAGCCCACGATTTCCAACTAGTTTTTGTTAGTAACATTGTTGCATTGCTTGGCTCAGGTTTGTATAACATGAACACATACAGCGAATGAACACCCATGTCTGAAAAAGAACATAATTAAAGTAGATTATTTTCAGGGACAAATTATGTGGTATCAGATTGATAAAGGCTACTCACCTATACCAGCTTTTATGCAATATCAGAGGCATTTGCAATACATTTATCGGTATCTGAACAACTGTAGAACTTGTGAAAGGCAGCTACTTTTGTTAATATTTTTTTTTACATTTTATGAACTAAATTATTAATCAGTTAGTTGAAAATCGAATAAATAGATAAATAAAAAATAATAATTAGGACTTCATATTCCTCTACTGTTTGCTACTACTACTACTACTACTACTACTACTACTACTACTAATACCAATACCAATAACTTTATTTGTATCACACTTATCTAAACAAGGTTACAAAGTGCTTCTCAAATACATGAAAAAAAAAAAAGACAAGTAAACGTACAGTACACATTGTTACAATAAGAGAGAAAGAAAAACAACACAAAAGTTACAAACCAGGCATCAAAAAAGGCGTAACTATAAAAATACATTTCAGGAAATTATTTAAAAACGGGTCATGTGCTGCAAACTTTAATCTCCTCAGGCAGAGAGTTCCAGAGCCTGGGGGCCCTGACGGCAAAACCCCGGTTGCATTTAGTCACCAGCCTCGACCTAGGGACAACTAGTTAGGGCAATCTCAAGGCTCTTAGGTTACGACTTGGAGCACAGGGAGTCAAAAGCTCCGTAATGTAACTGGGGGCCTGATCATGAAGGGCCTTAGAAGTTATAAAAAGAATATTGAAATAAATCCTGACTACTAATGCTGCCACTGCTATATACAATATTTCAAGTCCAAATAAATAGCACTTAGTCTTGACAGTGAGGGTGACGTTTGGTCATTTTTTTGCATGAGGTTTACAAGGAAAGTTCTGCATACCAGCACATAGTAATACACAGTAATAAACAAAATTGAGGAGCCATCAGGAGTAGAACATGCATATTTATCCACTTAAGCCAGAATATATTTCATGGATAGTATATGCAGTATACCTGGTTACCACATCTGTATCTAAAAATTGACCCTGTTGTTCATTTTTTACTTTTACCACCTTGCAAAGTGCTGCCTCTGTGACTGCTGTTATGCTGTACTCTATATAGGATTGTTTACCCCTGTGGGGACATAGGGCACTAACACACTGCCCCCGTGGGCCATGCATCCTTTTAGATTTAAAAACAGTGAGGAGAACAAAACCTTTAAAGATTAATAGTATGCGACCACAGGAAAACCCCAGAAGGACCCCTGGAGAATTTCTAAACCCTAATTGTCTGCAACTATAAACACAGGGGTTTTTCAAAACAAACATGTACCCTCATTTAATTGTTTACCTACAGTATATGTTCATCCTTAGAATATAATAAATACAATGTATTATTTATCCCACGATTAAGTACTTTGTGGCTCTCTTTAGGATTCAGAAGAGCGACTTGGTTTGTATATTGTGCAGTGTTGGTGAGATTTTCTCAATTAACTCATTGATCTTACTTGTCTCTGTTGGGTGTGACCCCGTGGATTTCACAGGATGAGCGGTCCTCTGTCATTGCCCAGGAGTCCACGCCTTCTGTCTCCATGATAATCGCACTGGAACATCGATCGAGAGTGAAGTGCACTTCCTTTAAATTGGAGGGGAGTGGAGAGAGGTCATCGTTGCTGCATATATGGATGAGTGAGTATACTGTAGCCAGGCACTTTCTACAAGTTACAACATATATTTTAATCTGACTTAATTTTTTTCTCCATAAATGAGGAGAAAGAGAGAAGAACATGTAAAGGCCCTTACTTTACTGTTGCTCCTGACATCAATGCGATGCCAGCGTCTGTCAGTCACCCCAACGTTATTTGTTAACTGGAGGACCAGAGTCCCAGAACCATGGTTAATTTTCAGACTGGGTGTCCCACCAATCAGCTCTGAGGAAAAGAAAGTTGAGAATTACCAGTACCTACTCTGAGGTTACGACTCTGTGGATTATTCAAACAAGGTTTCTGGAATGTTACTGAAGATTTTTTTTTAAATTAAATCTCACTTTTAATGATGATGACAAATGAAATTAAAGGAACCTTCATTATAGTGGGGTGGAGGCAGGAATCTGTGTAACAGACATCCCAAAACAAAACACAAAACTATCTGCATGGCAAGATACCATGAATGGTAAATGGGAAAATATGCTGTTTTTTGTGTCATTTGGGTGAACCAAGTTACCCCAGTGTAAAAAAAAAAAGAATTTACTGAGGCAGAATACGGTAATTGGAGACTGCATGAATGTGTGTATCTGTGTGTATTTGTGTGTGTGCAAGAAAGAATGAGCCCCTTTTGAGCCCCTCAATATCATCATCATTATCCTGTGCCTGTAACTTGTTTTAATGCCCTCTGTACATTGTATTAAAAAGACATCACTTCACTATGAATAAGTAACACAAATAATTACAATAAAGCACTTTGGGTTGCACTGAAATATTACAGAACACTATTTATGAATATATCGTAAGCATAAAGCCTAGCTGTCAGCCAGTTTTTACAACTTTCCTGCACCGAGACACATGTCTACCAGACAAAGATTCTGGCACAAGCTGAAGCACTGCAGTGACATTGAAGCAGGAGGTAAGCAAAAACACTATTTCTTGTGGCGCACGACAAAGCATTACAGTACAAACCCATTAAACAGTAATAGTGGGTTGCCTGTGTAGCAGCACATTAAGTACTTACTGTATAACTCGGTCTAGTGAGTGCTCATATCCCTCATGAGTACACTTAGGAACAAAATTTACCTCATATATCTGATAAGCTACCACCCAGTAATTAAAACACACAAAATTAAGTTCCAAGTTTTCGTGCAATAATGACTCGCAGGTCCCTTGGCACGGATCTAATTATCCAGACTTGTTCCTTACCTATGGCCATGTAGTCCTCAGCATCCCCAGGCAGCAGAGTGGCCAATGGGCCGGCATAAAGTAGCAGTCCATCGTCTTCTCCTGTCATGAACTCCACTGAAAGATGGCTATCAAAGCACGGACTTATAGGGGGAAACCAGGCATAGCTGTTGCCAAGGAAACTAAGTCTCGTCTGCTGACAGTTTGGCCCTTCAAGCTGCGGGGGGCAGTGACACCTGTAGTACCGAGAATAAGAAAAAAAAAAAGAGTGAGGAAAATCCAGGTGAAAGATGGGAAAAGAAACAATCAGTGTCGTTCACGTTTCGTGTTCTGTGAAATCTTCACACTGTCCAATCTCTGGACCTGAGTGGTGACTTTTCTCTGGTGGACGTGACAGTCTTGTTGATTCACACAGAAAGGGCTTTTCTCCAACATGCCTGCTGTCCACAGACATCTAAGAAAGGGCTCTTAGCAATCAATTGTTTGCTGCAATGGAGCCCTGTATGTTCAATTCTACATTAAATCAAGTGGCTATGATCACAACATTACTCCGATCTATTCTTTATCTATCACAGCTCCCTCAGACGAACTCTCTGGAGACTGTTCCTACTCAGTGCATCACATCTCCTTTGTTCGGAGATAATTCATTATATTCCTCTCACTTCTCTGTGCGCCATACCACTCTTGATTTCCTGGACTTTTTCTCACTTCTCCTCACCTGTCCCCTTCTCGTTCTTAAGGTATTACACGCTTACGTTAATATCTTTGCACCTGCCACTTCTTCATCTATGTTGATTAGAGCTTGACAGTTAGGGATCACTGCTCTAGCAGAAACTGGAAATTAAATGTTTTACACACCTAGCTTCAACATGTTTGTGTTTGAGACCGTAATGGTAAATATTAACAAACACCATAAAGGAAGAGATACATGTAGTGATTAAAATTAGCCCATTCCATCACCACGATGGTGAAGATGGAAGGGACCAGTTGATCTTGTCCCCTCTTCTCCAATGTAGGCATGGTAGACAAGCTGGCTTTGCTGATAATGTCAAAGCCATCTATTTTCATGCAGTGTCTGAGGAAAGTTGTGTGTACTGAGGCCGTTAGGGGCTGTTTCTCCCCATCGCTGTTTATTCTGCAGAGGGGCAACACATGTCAGGAATACTGATCCGCAGCGAAAGGGACGACTTAGGCGAAGTGCAGCCTTACGCATACATATGCACGGGTCGTTCACAGAACCTTACTCTTCCACGGCTCTTTCATGTGACTCATGAGAGCAATGCCAATCCAAATCAAGGAGTGCAGTGCATGTTTTTCTCACTTCTGACTGACAATATCTGATCAGCTGATGTCTGGGGTTGCCTGTTAAGCTCCCTTGACAGAGGATAGGGCCAAAAATTGGATTCTATACGGCTGTACTGCATTCACATGAGGGCACATATGGGGAGATAGTCTTCTTACAGAACAAAGGCTTCTCTCAGCAGTGTGCAGATCAAGTGAAGCAGAGACAATTTCAAAGATAAAAGTAAAAAAAAAAAAAAAATGTTCCGTACACTGTTATAGGAACTTGCATGTTCATGTAAATGGCATTAAATGAGATTCTGGTAAGTTGTGAGCATAGAGGGGGGCAAGAGTTGTGCTAATCCCCTTGCCCTATATTTATTTAATCTAGGCATTAGTGTGTGCATGAAATGAACTGTGTGGTATTTCTTCGGCGATAGACTCCCACAGAGACCTATACACTTGAAATTGAAGGCCTTTATATTGACTACAGACGTATATAAATATTCAGGGTTAATATTCAAAGTACTGGCTAATGACCTTGATACAAAAGCTACGTTCATTATTTACTGTCAAGTTCTGCAAAACTCGCCCCACCAGAATTTTAAAATTTCTGTATCAGGACTAATTTAATAACCCTGGCAAGATATAGTCAGAGTTCAGGATGATATGCACAAGCATGCACATTGCTTCGATTGCAAATCCCAAAGCCTTTTTGAAAAATTCTGCTGCTCTCTATTCAGCCGACGAAACAGCAGAGCAGCTTTGGCAAGTTAGGTCAAGTTGCAGGTGAAGGAGATTTTTCTCACGAGGGGCGCTGTTAGTAATTCTGAGCTGATTTTCCGAGACGTCACTCTTACAGTAAGCCTGACAGGACTAGAGAGAAGACTGCAGCACACAACAACTTATATTCCTGCTTTCTATCTTTTAAGAGCTTCTTCCAATTTCAGTCCTCCTGAGCAACATGCCTCTCACCTGTATCCACTCTGTGTGTCGACACAGGTTCCCCCATTAAAGCAGGGGTTGCTGGGGTAGGAAGAGCAGGGTTGGTGGGTCATTTCCCTGGCAGCGCAGCCACACACAGCCGAGGACGTCACCTTCACTGAGACCAGGGATAAAGCACCTGAGTCTATCAGGGTGGGCGAGTCACCGATGCTTAACTGTGTGGAGCAGCCGCCGGATGTCTTGCAGTCTGTGCGCACACACTCATCCACCTGCACCTGGCTCACATTCACACGCAGCAGTGACTGCAGCTGCGGAGAGTCAGAAAAGGAAAGAAGGGAGGAGATGCAAGAGACAAAAATGTGAATGACAATAATTGTCAGTGAAGATACAAGGATTTGTATTTTCATTGTGGGTGGTGTGGGGTATGCAGTGATATAAATTTGGAGTTATAGTAGATTTGGCAATGCAAAAAAAGAAGGCATGGCCTAATCTACATAAATGCATTTCATTTTCTATGGTTGGTTATTCTTAAAGGAGTAAGACGTATAGCTAGAGATGATAGGGAATTGAAATCAAATAAAAACAGCAAGGACAAAAATAAACTGATTAAAAAAAGAAAGGAGACAGTGAAGAAACGAATGGAAGAGACAAAGAGACATGACAGGGTCGGGCAGTAAACAGACAGTAGGTTGGTGTGAAAATAAAAGGGCAGATAAAAAGCTGCGTTATCTCTTCCCCCCAAGCTCCCAAGTGTATTACTTGATATATGAGCATTGATCTCTATCTATCAGAGGCGGTGGTATATACCTTCTTTTTATGTGCGGTGAGGACAGTATGCAGTTTCTCTGGGCGAAGGTAGCCATTATCAGTTAGCACATAGAAATGGATGTCCACGTTTTTTTCCTCCCTGTCTGCTATGCTGAAAATGTTGATGCTCCCCGGTCTGACAGACAGGGTTTCAGACAGGAAGTCCCAGAGCGTCTCCAGCCGACTCTTCCCCTCGACGTGAGAGTCGATAAAATCTCTCGCTGTTATGCCTTTAGGAGACAAAGAGAGAACTACTGACTCATCAATGACAACTACGGAGTTGATCAAAGTCTACCAAGTTCCCGATTCCATTAGCACAAGAGGTAGCCTAACATCTCCCACTATTGATCTACTTCCTTACTGAGTCATTCATAAGGTGAATGAGTCGTGATGCAGTCAAATAAAAATCGTTTAGTTCTTCACTGAAATAAAGTTAGGGTCTTATAGAGCTGCCTTGTACAAACTATTTTAATGGAAAATCAATCACATTTGTGGTGCCACCTTCCAATAATATCTGAAGAATGTGAGCAGTCATCTTTAATCTTCACATATGATAATGACTTGGAGTCAGAGGCATCCATAATAGCCTTCGACTCTGTTCAGCGAATGGCTTTTTAAATGTCAAGGACTTTACCTGACACTTTGAAATTGACCTTTATAACTCTGATTTGCTCTGAGACACTGACAGAAAAATGAACACTCTAACATAAACTTCAGTGTTAAAGAATAAGAAGAAAAAGAAAACTATTACCAACAGGCAGTGTGAAAGGTTGCTTTACAATGCTTAGAAATGTTAAATAATGCAAGTGTAAAATTTCTCCTGACAGCCTATTATTTCAACGTCAATTAGATTGACAACTTGATAATCAGTCAGTGTAAAGTACCAATTTATTCATGCCTTTGGCAGATGCTGCCTCTTTCGACATCAGCTTCAAAAAGCAATTGAACAACAGTGGCAACAAAGAGAAAGCTTTCTATTTTGCGGAGGATGACTGAGATGGGAAATCCAATTGAGAAATCATTATACTCAATATTGTCTTGACTGATTTTTGGGGTCATGCAGAGACAAAGCCACACTCATCTACCTGCAGAGAAAATTGTGTTTATGGCTTCAGGTGAGTTAGTGTTTCTACATTACCGGTCAAACGCAGCGAGGCAGACGACAGGACGGCCTTTTCTACCAGCTCCCTGACGTGAACTCTGACCCCTGAGTACACATCGGGCCACACCCCATCAGACACCCCAACCCTCAACCAGTAGCTGCCTGCTGGAGTGTTCTGTCGGAGGGTCAGCACTCCTGTGCTCTGGTTCAGACTGAAGTATCTGAAAAAAACAGAGTAGCTTTTAAGTAGGAGAGGACGGCTTCAGAGGAAGATGAAAGAAAAAGAAAAAAGAAGTGGCTTCTTTTGTTTCTAAGCTCTTGTCAAAAAAAATACCTGACAGATGGCAGACAGACAAGTGGAGAATTGGTCAGTGATATCTGGGTTTGCTCCAGCAGGAAGTTAATGCAAATTCACAAAACAAAGAAACAACTCCAAGAAGAAGAAAAATATTCTTTGGCTCCAAAAGAGCTTCATAGTTGTCATGGTAACTGTCAGAATTTGTTGTATGAATAAAACAAATATGCAATTGGTATTTCTAATCTGATCTTGAGGGTGTGAATACTGAATAGCTTCACAAGGTCCCTGATGGAGTCAGACGGTTCTTGTACGTGCTGTTTCATCTCAAGAACATTATACTCTACAGGTGGACAGGGATTGCTTAGTTTGTTTGAATCTGATTGCATTTTCCAGAATGGCAAACACCGTCAGTTTAGAAAGTGTAGCTTATATTAGATGGCAAGGAATTGGATCCAAGATTAGGAGAAGTACCTGTTAGGTATGTTTCAGGCAGAGTGATACCACTGAAAGAGGCCTTGTTCGAGAAATACAGCCTCAATGCTGACTCCACAGCCTCTTCTTTTTTCAAATTCTACACTGTTGCATGTTCTTCTGGAACTATATTGCTTTAGCACTTGTACTTGTACAGCACATTTGGAGATCAGAATGTTTTCTTAAAAAAACCACATGTATATAACAGAGAGCTCTTACTTGGCTGCACTTGTCTCCAGAGTGTAGGTCTTGTTGTCCCAGTCATCAGGATCTGGGGCATACACCTTCCCTAGTGCCGCATTTGCCATCCTTCCTGTTCAAGGTAAACACACACACACACACGCACACACACACACACACACACACACACACACACACACACACACACACACACACACACACACACACACACACACACACACACACACACACACACACACACACACACACACACACACACACACACACACACACACACACACACACACACACACACACACACACACACACACACACACACTGATTCAGTCTGGACAGAATCTGCTGATGCCAACACTTATCTTTTAGTCCCTCTCTTCTCCTTATCTTGCATTCTTGTGTTCTGTTCTACTTATTATGCTCATAACTGTGGAGCCCCACTGCTGGAATGAATAGGCTCCCGGTGCTCCACTTCAGAGAGCGTGGAGCTTAAGGAAGCAGGGCTATCTCAGTATGGATTATGTTATTATCGACCTGCAGTGCCAGAGTACTGCAGCTGGGTAAACAATGGCAGCCTGGATGAGTCACAGCATTCCTGTTTTCCACTATCACCAAAACTGCCATGAAGTTGAGTTAACAAGCCAGCATACCTGACCAATTTACCTGGAGGGTAAAAAACAATACATGACAAGAGGAAACATATCATAATGCGATGCTCAACTGAGCTTTAGGCTTGGCAAGGGAAAGATGTGCTGAGGGCTTGAGAAAGGATTTGACAAAGACATTACCATAACAAAACCCTGTTAGAATGTAAAGGTAGTGCAATTATGAATTCAAGACTACACTGAGCAGGTTTGGGAGTTTTACCCCTCGGCTGTAGCCTCAGTTCCCCCTCTTCACTTAAGCCCTGCCTGCAGTGAAAAGCTCTGTAGTGAAAGCAAGGGGCAAAGAGAATGAAGGGAAGCAGCGAGAAACTCACCCTTTCGGCTGTGCACATAGACATCTTTCTCTCCTGCCTGATGGGCGTTATCGTTCAGGTCGCCAATGGTGATGGTGAGTGTGTTTGTGGCTGTCATTGGTGGATCGCCGCTGTCAATGATAATTACCGGCAAGTGGAACTCGCTCTGCCTTTCCCTGTCGAATCTTCGCAGGGCAGTAAGCGTGGCAGAGCCGTTTCCGTGATCCTGCAGGTGGAAGTCGACAGAGTAAAGTGTGGGCAGGGAGAAAAAGAAAGGTGGTCCATGCTCTGGGGAGTCTCTGTCCACAACATGAAGCAGAGTTGAGCTACTGTTGAGCCAGACCACTTGAGGAGCTGGACTGTTCTCCCACAACACAGGAGTGTAGGCTGTCTCCAGCTCTGGCCCGTTGTCATTCATGTCTAGCAGTGGCAAGTGGACCGTGACACTGCCAGTCAGTGCTGGGGTACCCTGGTCTGTTGCCATGACAACCAGCTCGTAACCCGCCACTGTCTCCCTATCCAGTGGCCTGGCAACTGTGACTACACCAGCTTGGCTCACTGTAAAATGTTCATAGGGGTCAGACTGAGGGAGAATGCTGTAAAAAATGTCCCCATTCAGGCCTGAGTCAGAGTCAGTGGCAGTGACCTGAATGATGCTCGTTCCCACAATTATGTCCTCTGGCAAAGGGGAGAGCAGGTGGGCGCTTGGGGTGAACACGGGAGCATTGTCATTCTCATCCTCCAATAGAACCTGACAGTGGATGAGGCTGGAGAAGTCAGAGTCCTCCACCTTGATGGTAAGGTTAAATTGCTGCTCCCCTGGGTTCTCAAAGTCCAGCTTCTTTTTCAGCCTTAGAGTGCCCGTTTGCTCCAGTCTGTGGCTGACGATGTAGAATCGTTGCTCCGGGTCTCCTGCCACCACACTGAAGGCCAGTTGTCCATACATGCCAGCGTCAGGGTCCACAGCGCTCAACTCCAGGACAGGAGCATCTTCATTAGTGCTCTCAGGCACATGTTTACCACACCGGTCCTCTCTAAACTTTGGCACATGGTCGTTAATGTCAGTTACAACTATAGTGGCGGTAGCTGTACCTGTCATACCCCCGCCGTCTCGGGCCTCGACTACCATGCGGTGGCTGTCAGCAAACTCGCGGTCCAACCCCTCTGCTGCCACAGATATAGTGCCAGTGCTGGAATCAATAATGAAAAGGTCTGCTTTGTTTGCGTTTTGCACGTTCTCTGTAATCCGGTACGTGAGGATTGCGTTCTGACCTACAGCTGCATCGTCAAGGTCTACCGCTGTCATTTCCACAACGAATGTTCCAGGAGGGGAGTTCTCCGCCACGCTACTGTGGCAATTATCAGGCGCACACGTGAAGACAGGGGCACTGTCATTGATGTCCCACACATTGATAATAACATCCGTAAAGCCAGTAAGCCCCTCGCCCTCTTCGTCCGTTGCCATGACAACAAAGCGCCAGACGGCACGCTCCTCTCGGTCCATGGTGCGCTGGGCATACATCTCCCCTGTGATGTCGTTGATCATGAAGTGGGACTCTGCCCCTTGGCCATGAATGGAATACCGTATGGCGCCCTGGTCTGCATCTTTGTCTGGGTCAGTAGCGGTCACCTGCAGTGATAAAGACAGCTCCTTAAGAAAATGGATATTCATTCATCCAGTCAAACCCAAATTGCTGCTTCCTTTTTATATCCCTTCAGCCGTCACCCAGGTCTTCTTTGGATTTGTTAGACAACCCACTTAATTGTTTTCACTTTTTCCTGACTATCTAAATTAAAGGAATGAGCTCTGATCAGGCATGTTTCTTGCATTTGGCCTCGGAGTGGGTCTGACAGCCTCGCTACTGAATTTCCCCACACAAGATCCATCACTACTGTCTCTCTAACTTAGTGTATTGATAATTCTATAATGTTTCAAACGACAGTGACACTAAAAGACTTGCGGTAGATACACTGAAATAACATGTTCCATTAAGACATTTTAAGCAATACTCAGCCGTCACACAGCTTTGAGAAGCTTTCAAGATTTTTGGATACAACAATCAATGGAAAAAAACAGCAGTGTTAAACATCTTAGCAGTAATCATCTAAGCCCCTCACCTGTAGTACAAACACAGGTGATCCATCGAGCTCCTCTGTGACAGATCCATAGTATTCATTCATGGAGAACACAGGCGCCTCGTCATTCTTATTGACCACAGTAACTACAACAGCCGCGTAGTCTTCCCACTTCCCGTCGGAGGCGAGTACCAGTAGCTTGTATCTCTTCTGCTGCTCATAGTCCAGTGGCTGTGCAATAAAGATGGTCCCCACCTCTGGCTCGATGTCAAAAACACCACCTTTGTTTCCAGATGTAATCTGGTAGCGCACTTTGGCATTGGCTCCTGTGACGGAAAATTACAAAATGCATGATTGCTAATGGGAAATCACTGTCCAGATTCTGTTCTACAATAAGATAAACCAAGTGCAGCATCATTTTAAGATGTAAGTAGACTTCACAGCAGGTTGTTGCTGAATAATTCAGTATTGTCCATTTTCTTACTTTAAGCAGAAGTACTATTATTCTAGCAATAACAGAATGGCGCAACCACAAATATGTAACACCCCATTTACTTCGAGACTTGAGCATTAGTAGCATTTTCATGTATCCCTTTCTTGTTTTGATTAGTTAATTAAATGGAAACGTTGTAGCTTTTCTCCTTGCCTTTGATCAGATACTAATTTTTTTTTTTAAAAAGTGCAGAAAAAAGTAAAAGGGAGCATGAGAGTCAAAGACAGCATACAGTAATGCACTTTGATAGTGGCCTTTAGGGAATGATTTTGAGGCCTGAGAGAGGGTGGTGGTTGGGGTGTGTAGTTTAGTAAAGAGAAAGTCAATATCTGAATTTATCTACTGTGACAATCCAGTTTACCAGTTTAACATTAGAATAGATCAAATAATCTCATGGGATGAACAGTCTTCGTTTTCAATCATCCTGTTGGGTTAAAGTAGCTACAATCTCATGTAAATACACTAATCTGTACTATTAACACAACCGTGGCTGACAAAGTGCTCCCTGCCTCCCACAGTGATCTGGCAGGCTTACAGCAGTCGAGCCCAGGGTGCTGGTTTTTTAAACAAGACAGATTGAGCGTAGCCTCTCAGACGCAAGTGCAACAGTATTGCAACTTTAATGTTGGGGGTTGGTGTTATTCCACAGCTATTCATCATTAGTGCTACAGCCCAGCCTAAGCTGCACCCCCGCTCGCCATAAATACTTGATTAACGGACCTAAACATGCCTGATAAAGGGATCTTAGGCTACTGCTGTATGGAGGATGAGCAACTGCTTTATTGGATAAATCCCGCCCACCTACTGTGTGGGAGCATGTCACTTTTTGGAACATATGTGCAACAGTGCATTACCAAGCACTCAAATGACTACGGCTAAATCTAGCACACTGCAGGATTCCAGCAGCGTGGTTTCAGCAGAGTTAGGACAGATTGGGAAAGACAGGGTCACTTAATGCATTCTTCTAAAGGTGTGTACTTGGCACATTACTCACTGCTGGAAAAACTGAAAGACTGACAGACTTATTTCAAGAAAAAAATAAAAATAAAGTGTTTCACAAAAAACTTTTGTATAGGTTCTGGTTGGCTTGTTTCTTTAAGCTTTAACTCTATGATGTAGCATTGGTTAAATCTCTTTGGGACCTCCGCAGTCTACTGCCTCATCAAGCATACCTTCATCCTCATCATTAGCACTAACAGTGACAACAGCCAGGCCCACATCTGCATTCTCGTCGACACTGACTTCATACAGTCGCTGAGCAAAGGTTGGTTTGTTGTCGTTGACGTCGCTGATGAAAACCCTCACATACGCTGTGTCTGCAAGAATGACAGAATGGCAGGAGATTAAACAGCGCACAACACACACGCACACGCACACGCACACACACACACACACACACACACACACACACACACACACACACACACACACACACACACACACACACACACACACACACACACACACACACACACACACACTTTGTCAAACAAGGTGTCTGTGTGTGTATACTCCCTCCATCTGTTTATTGATTCTACAATTCATTGTCAGTGTTTAGTGGGGAAGAGGCACTTAACTGAACGCAAGTTGCCTCATTGACACAGAAACCAGAAAAAAACATTAGTCATAAATATGTGCTAAATTAACATAAATTATTGATTTGGTCAGGAGTTTATTGTTTTTATAGGGGTAACCCATTCAAACAGACAGAATAACAGTAATGGGGCTAAACCTCTTCAACAAGATGCCTTTTTACAGAGAGTAGATAAAGAACCTCTCTACTGGGAAGGTTAAATATTTATAAGATGACAAGTGTTTGTGTTTTATCTGTGCCCTCCTCATTATGCTGTTTATTTCTTTAGTTAGAAAGAGTAAATTATCTGCTAACTGAACACATGGGTGACATATTAATTTGGAGCTGCTGCAGTAAGAGATGACGGTGGTGGAGGGTGGCTCTATTTTCTTGGCTTGTTTTTACATTTCCCTGTATCCCAGAGGTGATGCAGTGAGACAGGTAATGTTTGCAGAGGAGATGAGCCCTTCTGCATGTGGGAGATTCGTAGCCCAAGACACAGCTAAGGCTCATTGAAAATGCAAAGCAGCCCTGGCAACTCTGGAGAGAAGGCTTTACTGCTCCAAAACATCACCCTTTTACCCTAATACCTCCATCACAAACATTTGCAAAAGACCCGAAATGTCATATGACATCACGATAGAGACAGGCTAAGGTTTTATGGCCAAAACGTCACAAAAAAACCATGGTAAACAAACACAGGCCACACTGGTTAAATATTGAACAACAAAAATGAAAAAGGGGGAGAAAAAAAGGGTTTGTAACAAAAAAAGACTGCCAAGAAATCTCTGGGCTATATTGACATGGAAGAGAGTGTGGCAGTCTGGTCATAGCAGTGGACTAATCAAAGTCAATCCCCAGGTGTAAATGAATGTATTGTCATGCCACAGCGGTATGTTTTAAACACTGTGCACAGAGGATGAACTCCTCATAGTTTTCAGTATTGCCCTGTAGGCTTGAAGGGAAAGAACAATGTAGCTTAAGAATGGGACTGTGCCAGGCCAGAGGTCACTTCGAAGTTAACTCTGCTAACTCACATAGTTTCTTACAGTGAAAAACTAAAAAGCATGGGGATACACTAAATCTGAAGTAACTGCCACTGACATACTGAATACTAATCACCCGAAAGAGGCTTTCACACTGCTGCATGGTAACTTGCTGCCCCCAGTCATTTCAATGAGGGAAACAGACAGAGGGGAAGCGGTTTTGATCACAGTGGCAGGGGAATGAAGTAGTTGCCGAACATTCGAACGTGCACAGATTTTGATCTCCCGCCCAGAGTTCACCGCTTTTAAAAAAGTTTTGCATTTTTGGGAAACACTGTTGAAGGTAGGCGAGTCATGGAGGTTGCTGCACGGCACTGTGAAACCAGATTAATATAGGCTTAGAATTGGCATTATTGAGCACTTTGACATTTTGGGAAATATGTTTATTAACTTTCCTATCAAGAGTAAGACAAGATTGATACCACTCTCATGTCTGTACGGTAAGCTACGGCTAGCCAAGCTAATGCTAAGCTAGGGGCGATCCAACAAACAGCCTATAACATAATAAATAGGGAACTTTAGAGATGCTGGTGGGATGATTTTGTAACCTGTGGACAGAGTCAGGCTAACAGTCTCTCCATGTTTCCTGTCTTTGTGCTGCTTTAATGACATGAAGCAACATATAAAGTCATGAGCAGTTTTAGGCTCGATGAAAAAGTCATCATTAAATCCTCATCATTTCTAACCTGAGTTGGGCTGTTTGTTCTTGCCAGGTCGTGCTGACTCCTGGCCATCCTCTGACTGAAGTTCTAGTAAATAGGAGCTACGGGCCTCACGATCAAACACAGCTTCTGTGTAGATGATTCCAAGCTCTGGGTCTATGCGGAACAGATGGTGGTCGCCACTGCTGTCACTCAGCAGAGAGTAAGTGATCTGTGAAGCACAGGGAATTTGAAAGTAAGCCACAGTACTCCTCCAAGCAATAACCTGCAGAAAAAAAAACAGAAATTAAAAGCTTTGTAGCTGAAGATGTCAGGAGACTTCTGTAATATTCCAAGAGTCGGTCTTCTCATTAAAGGCAAAATTAGATCGATATACTATCCCGCTGATATTGTCACAGTCAGTCACACAACTGCAAAGTTTCAAATACCACCTTGATAACTCTGGAACATAAGCTTCCACACTGTGATGTTACAGTATACTCCCAGCATAACATGGCTGGTTCGGTGAAGGAAAACCTGCCTATATGTGGTTGAAAATCTCATCATTGCACAACATGAACACAAATAGATTACAACAAACCTCTCCATTAAGACCCAGGTCTTTGTCATGGGCAGACACTTGGAGAACTGAAGTCCCTAGCTGGGCTCCTTCTGTTACTGAGGCTTCATAGATGGAGGAGGTGAAAAATGGCACGTTGTCATTGACATCTTAGGAGAGAAGAGAGTAGCATATTGATAATGTGTTAATTTCCAGACAGTAATTAGGTAATACATTCTCTAGCACCCAATGTTGTAGCCTCTGTAACTGTACACATTAAAGATTTAGACACTTTTGATGAGTGAAACACTGTTTATTGCAGCTGCTGAGTTGAATCTGGATGTTGGACTTCTTTCCCTGCAGATGGACTCAACATTAAATCAAATGATGCTATATATTTATGCTGTGTAAAATGTAAATAAAAACAGAATTAAATTATTTGAAAAACATTGAAATCCCATATTTTCATTGTACATTTCAAAGTTGAAATGTCATTGTTTTTTGAAAGCAAAATGTTTTTGAAAGCAACACGTTTCATAAAAAGTTGGGACAGTGGCAACAAGACAGGGGAAAATGTGAAATGCTGAAAGAAAATACCTGTTGGAAAATCTCACAATTAATAACAGCTTTGTAACATGATTAGGTATTAAAAGAACTTCCCAGAGAGGCTGAGTCACAAATTGTGGAACAATTTAAGAATAATTTTTCAATGTCTACAGTAAATAATATCATTAAAAGATTCAGAGAATCTGAGGAAATCTCTGCACGGAAGGTAAAATACCGAAAACCAATATTGGATGTTGGTGATTCAGGCCCTCAGACGGCACTGCATTAAAAACAGACACAATTCTGTAGTGAACATCGCTGCATGGCCTCAGGAACACTTCCAAAAACTATTGTCTGCAACAGCATAGCTCGTAGTAAAAGAGTCTGGGTGCTAAACTGGCCTCTCTCTAGTCACGATCTGTCACCCATTGAAAATGTTTGGCTTATTATGAAACATAAAATACGACAAAGGAGACACTAAACTGTTGAGCAGCTGATATCCTACAACGAGCAAGTTTGGCAAAACATTCCACTTTCAAAATGACAACAATTGGTCTCCTCAGTTCCCAAAAACGTACAGTGAGTGTTGCTAAAGGAAGAGGTGGTGCAACAGAGTGGTAAACATGACCTTGCAGGCACCAAATTCTAAATGAGGATATAATTTTCAAAAAACAATGACATTTTTCAATTTCAACACTGGATATGTAGTCTTTGTGCTATTTTTAATTAAAAATGGGATTTCATTGTTTTGCAAATCATCACATTCTGTTTCTATTTACATTGTACACAGCACCCCAACTCTTTTGGAAACGGGGTTGTATATAGATATATAGATACAACAACCCACTGAGATTTTGACTAATAACCCCGCAGTTAATTATCACATGCTTATCTTAATTATATGCTATATAAAAATGAAAATTTTAACACAAAATTAAATCCAAACATACAGTTAAATAAAAAAACAAAAACCCTAATTCCAATTTCTCATTAAAAAACAAATACAGTTAAGTGAGAAAAGTACAAATCACACCTGTAATATTGACATAAACTGTAGTGAAAGCTGCAAGAGGAACCGCGGCCACGTTCTGTGCTCGAACCCGGAGAGAGAAGACGGATGTGGTCTCGTAGTCCAGCGGCTCGGACACCAGAATGAACGCAGAGCCGTCTTCACGGTTTGGGGAGAGGTAGAAACGAACTGGCATGTTGGTTTCGGGGACCATCCCATCCTCCAGGTTATAGGTAACTCTTGGGTCACCCAGCTGAGAGGTCGCCTTGATTGTCTGAATAGGATGAGAAGTTAGATGATTCTGCTTGGCTGAAAACCTAGATCTCAGTTAAAGTTAGGAAGGACTGATGCAAATAAATGAAAACAACCCTGAGCTGAGTGAATGGTCAAAATCTCTTGGTCCTTCAAAAAACAAAAACAGGAATGAATCTGTTTTCCAGTTTAAGCCCATGGGGCTGACTGACTGAACCTGTATGATGTCATAGATGGACATTTACATCCTGTTCAACTCACTTGCTACATTTGTTCAGCATTTTGGAGAAATATGATTGTTTGACTAGTTGTTGAAAGCGTTTTGAGATGAACATGAGATACTAGGAGATAGCTAGCTCTGTCCAAATCATCAATAACATCTGCCTGCCATATATGGAAACTCCGGTCATTACCTTGTAATCTCATGGTTACATGAAGAAATAGAAGTTAACGCTAGAGCACAGAAGCATAGGAAATATAAGCGTTAGTTGGTAGCCTAAGCTTCAGAGGTGCAAGTAGGCATTGTTTTAATTTTGGATTCAGCCAGGCTAGCTGTTTCCCACTGCTTCCAGTCTTTATGGTAGGCATGCTAATTTTCTCTTGGCTCTAGCTTCATGTTTAATACTCAACTCCCAAGAGCTGCTAAGCCAGCAAAAGTTTATTATTCCGGTCTTAAAGGAATAGTTTTAAATTTTAGGGAAATTTGCTTAGCGTTTTATTGCAAGTTTGATGTTATCACACTCTTATCTGTGTGGCTAAGAATGAAGCTAGAGCTGGGAGGCCATTCCCTTAGCCTGGCATAACAGCCTGGCAAAACAAATGAGACACATGTTAATTTGTGAGCTCTTGAGCTGCTTGTAGGTATGTTTCTTTTTACTTTGGACAAAGCCAGGCTAGCTGTTTTTCCCTGCTTTTGGTCTTTATGCTGAGCTAAGCCAACTGGCTGCAGACAAAGGAAAGTGGTATCAATCCTCTCATCCAATCTTGAAAAGGGTGCAAATAAGTGTACTTCCTAAAATGTTGAACAATTCATTTAACAAGGATCCTCTTTGAGGTAGGTCAGGTACGATTTGTTCCCATGTGAATGGCTTAATTAGAACTGGGTCATACTTCTCTGGTTTGCAGTCTGAAAGAAGAACAGTTTTTGTTAAATATTGATTACAATAAGCCTATTCTAATGATTGATTACTTGAGAAGGACTAGGCCAACATTTTGTCTTAGCCCTGAAATAACCTCTTTTCTCAAATTGAATGCCCTTGTGAAGATTTTGGGAAAAAGAAGGGATTTTTATGTTCTCCAGTTTGACAGCTATATATTTCTCACATCAAAAGAGATGTTTTGAATGGATTTAATAAGCCTGAAGTCTTGAAACTTGCTTAGCTCATGCAGTCTAATGTAAGCTTTCTCCTACAGCATCCGACTAACACATTTACAAATTTTGCAGCACACTGACAAGCTATCAAGATGTATTTTGAGCACAAAGAAATCACAACATCTAAATAACTCTCAAAATGTGCACTAATCCAGGGGAGTAAGCAAACAAACATTCGGATGGATTCAATTACAGCAACTCAACAGGGCAAGAGATAGAGAAGTTGGCTCAATATGTGCTAATATAAACAGTGTACCTCCAAGAAGTTACACTTACCACTATTGGTGTGTCCCTAGCTGTGTTTTCAGGGATGACAACACTGTAGCTCTCCTTCTCCCACTCTGGGGGCTGGTTCTTCACATTGGTGATGGTGACTGCCAGCTCCACAGAAGTGTTTCGGTTTCCCCCATCGGTCGCTATGATGTCCCGTGTGATATAAGTTCTCTGTAACAGTCCAGTCACTAAAATGATCATCATAGCTTTTAGAGCTGTAACGATTAGCTGAATAACACAAAGTCGATTGAAAGTAAATTAATAAACACACTAGATGTCTAAAATACACAGTATTAAACACCTGATGTATAGTGAAATAAAGAAATAAAACCTACCAATAACTCTTATCTCTCTATCATCTTGCTTTAAACTGAGTAGCATGGCTGTCTTCAGCTTTCTCTGAAGCTGGCCAATGACAGCAGATAGCGGCAATAACCACAAAAGATGCAGAGCTGGGTGTTTAAATAAACTCAGAGGGATCAGCTCATGATCGACTGATGGGCACTAATGACTTCAAGCTCCTGCCTGTACCTTAACTTGTTGCATGAACCCAATTGAGGGAATCATTTAATTAGGTAAAGAAACAACGGAGGCAGCTGTGTGAGCCTCACAAAAAAGGTATTGAGCTATAATTCAGGTTGTACAAAAGTGTCTCTACTTTTGTAATTGTGCTATAATTGAACCACTAGGAAATAAGGGGTAAATTTGACTGAGAAACTGTATTTCATCAAGTTGCCACTGCAGGGAAAGATGAAATTTTCCTTAAGAGGTCATTGGAGTATTTCATTCTGTTTATCTAAATTAGACAGTGGGCAACATCAACATCAGCCTCACACCAGAGTGAAAAAAAGAACTAAAAATCCTATAAAGGGCCTCTTTCTGCCCACATGAGGACATTTCTTTCTAACCACTCACAGTAAAGAATAATGTAAGTCATAGTTATACCACTTTGTTAATGAAAAACTGCTCAAATAAGATCCGATTGTTAAGATGTAACGTTTCATCAGCTTCATTATTCTATCAATGCAAATCGTGTCCGGGCTACTCACTCTATTATTGTGCTGCAGATAAAAGAAATCTCACTTAACTATAGAAATTCAATTTTCTATTTCTGGGACAATCCAATTAGTATTTGTGAACAAGTACAACTCTTTTCTGAAGTTTGATACCACAGAACAAAGATTGTAATGCGTGATGTCCAATGTGTACCCAGCAGCTGCTGCTTTTACAATAAAGGAATAACTGACTGATTTTGAACATCCAACCAAGGTTTAAAATTCAATTTGCAGTAATAGTGTCAGACCTGAACAAGAAAATAGCCATAAAATATTCTGGATACGGTCACAGTAGCCTTTTCCACCTTCTCGACTTAATTCGCTGCAGAGCCAAACTGTACAGTATGTTAAGGCTGGTTGTGGATGTACTGTCTTGGAGACATAAGAAAAAACACTGTTGTTCAAAGCCCTGTCTCCTTCATAATCCACTGAAGTGTATTGAGACAGTGCTGCACATTTTACAGTGAAGTGTGAAACTGTGAGAATTTACCCTTAATATTAATTCACTGTGATCAGGAACTGTGATGGCAAAATCAAAACTGAACAATGTCTCAGACCATCTGGGACATTTATCATTTAATGAAAGCCTTTCAAAATCTTAGTTACAGTAGAAACGATTGCCTGATGATTCAAATAACTTCTGAAACCACCTTTAAATATGAAATAGCTTTGTTCAGTGAGGATCTGGGCTTAACATTTTAAATTTTGCATGAAGTCAGTGGCAAAATTTCCTGAGACTTCTAACACCACCATGCGTAAAAGCATGTTAAATAATAAACGGCTGTATAGTGCTACACAAGTTTCTAGCCAAAGAACAACTCTTACATTTGAAAAAGTGAAAGTGGAAAACAGGAAGAAGAGCACTGATAGGCTACAGAAATCATGAAAGTCTACAATACACCTATCAATAATGTAAATAGTGTTACATCACTGACACTCTGACACGGTAAAACACTTGCAGCGCATCAATTAATTGACAAACATCGAGCAGTAACAGATAAGTTGCTAATTTAATTGGACACGTTGAAAACAAATGATAATGATATAAAAATAATTCATATGACTAAAATAATTTTAAAAACAACTGTGGAAGTGATCACATGCATAATCTTCCAGCCTCCAAATTGTGTCGATTAATACTTGAGTCCTCTAAAGCTGCTGTATGCTAGTCTTCTTATTAAAGCCTCAGATGATACACTGGAATTAAAAAGCTTTGAAACTCACATATCAAAGCGAGAGTATTTAAATTGGAAAAAGAGTCCTGGTTTGTAATAATTAGCTTCTTAAAAACCTGTTCCATACACTTAAAAACTGCATGTCTTTTGACAGCTACCGCTAAAGGCCATAAGATTTGAATGCCTGTTTAAAATATAATGTTTAGTAACAGTGTAATAGACAGAGCTATAGTCATCAAATACAGCCACAGGAATCTCAAGCTGTTAAAACCGAATATATATATATTATAATATAATAATTCTTTAGCCTGAATTAGGCTGCCTCCATCCTCTTTCTCTTTGGTCTTTCAACATGCAGCATCTCTGGGAGAAAACACACCCCGGATTGGGAGCTGCAGATAGAGGCACTATGGGGTGACTTATTCATTAACTTAGTTGACACAGACCCATGGGTCTCCGTGTGTGTGTGTGTGTGCGTGCGTGCGTGCGTTCGTGCGTGCATGCTGGCTGACAGAGAGCCTGCAAATAACTGCAGACTGACCTGTGATATGGGCTGGTTAACGTAGACCCATCCAGTGACAGGGTTGACCTGCAGGTACTCAGGAGGCTCCAGGGACATGGAGTAAGTGATAGCTGCATTAGTTCCAAAGTCGTCATCATGAGCTGCCACACGAAGGAAACTGGTACCGACCAAAGTGTCTTCCCTTAGAAAGTCTACAGGGTTAGAAACAATGTATGTGAATGGAAACATATGAGGCTGATGGCAAAAGATGGTAAAGGTTGAGCACCGGGGGCATTATGGATATAGGTATTTATTATGTCTACTTCCAATTTTCACACAAAGATGTAATTCATTAAGCAGAGGGATGAATGCTATTTCACTTTTTTTCCAAAACAAAACCCAATAGTGGTATTTACTAAACTGGAAACCAGAGGAATCTGCCAAACTTGTTTCAACTTTCAACTTTCAATTATTCTAGCAGATATATGTCATCAAACCGTCAAACTAGACAACGCTGATCATGTATGACTAGGTATTCCTTTAACTGTATTGTCTATTTCTCTATTAAATGTTTGTAGAAACCATTTTGTGTGCTGTTTAGCTGTAATTTGAGAACGTCTGTAACTCGTTTTCCATAGAGCGAGCACCGCCATTTCGTTGCAGTGATTGGTTGCAGGTCTAGAAGCATTTTCTCTGCCCCCTTTAGTGTCCCTTGGGGATCAAAAATGGTCTGAGAGGGTCCAGAGGAGTACACTTTTGGAATTAGTCAAGGCTAGGTATTTACAAGCACCATTGTATTTTACTCGCAGATCAGTCTGGTAACTTGCGGCAGAAAAAATGTAGTGAAGTTTGCCCAAGCGACCGAACCAATCAGCGTTGATATTGAGGCGGCTCAAAGTGTGACGCAAAGAGAAGCAACAGTTCAGTGTAATCAACGGTGGCTTCCGCAGATGAGATGAGCGCAGCTATCGAGCAAGCCGCTCGCTAAACTTTTTTTCTCTGGGTCCTTCTGTTGGAATATGGACCGGGAACCTGAAATTGTGCCTTTTATCCGTAAATTCATGTTACACAAACGGCAAATATCCTTTACGACATGTTGTTTACTTTGCCTCAACGCTCTGTTAGTAAGGCATACGCTTTGTTGATCTGATTGGTTGATTTGTCTATCACCAACATAGGTGGTGATAGACAGATGGTTTATCCAATCAGCAACCAGTATTTCTGCCTCTTCCCAAAAGATCTCCAAACAAGAGTTCCCTGATAGAAATGCAGAGCAAATGCGAATTATGCGAATCATTCCATCTGGCGGAGTCAGGTTAGGTATTTAGTGCAACCACACTCTAAACACATCCTTCAACCATGACTCAATTTTCTATGTATTTGTGTCTAATCCAAGAATGACTAATGTGAACAACAAGTTTTGAAATGGAACAGAATTGAGCGTTCGGCCAGCAGCTGTGAACTGAGCTGCAATATAATCACCAAGACAATAAAAGCCTTCAAAGTACAATGCTACAAATGGATCCTAACACTCTGAATGCATTGTGCCTTGGTCTGCAGTGACAATTTTTGACCAGAATGACTACTAAATAGGGTAGGGTTAAAAAAAATAAAAAAATCCCCTTAAGGTCCTAGTTGTGCTTCTGCTTTAACAATACACATTTTTGTATCACAGTTGTACCAGCATGTATCATTTTCTATTAAGCACTTACACTCATAGCGCAAATTCTCAAACTTGGGGCTATTATCATTCTGGTCCATTATTTGGACGGTGAGCTGACAGATGCCGATGAGCGGCTCCTCCGCCCAATCAGTGGCCGTTACTGTGATTGAATATTCTCTCTGCCGCTCCCTGTCGAACCGCCTGGCTGTCACAATCACTCCTGTGAATACAGAACAAAATCCCCAACACAAACACACACATGAATACATATATATTCATCCACCCATTCAGAAATTCTCCAACTCACAGATCAATGCATGCATTCATCCATCCATCAATTCATCTAACCATCCATCCATTTATCCATTTATCCATCCACCCATGAATCAAGAAAACAAGTAAACAATTACACATTTCCTCTGAGGAAGTCGAGCCACCCTTTCAAGTGCAGCGACTTTGTTATCAAATCTTGCGACAAAGAAAATAGAACAGAAGCTTTAAAGAAAGTGACTGACAGAATAACATGTTGATTCCATATGTTAGGACTCCAGGCTTTTAGACGGAATCTTTTCAAACATTTCCTCTCCCCTCAGATCACAGTTCAACTTGACTGAAGAATTTGAGATTTTAATTAGCATAAACATGCAGCACTGTCTGTCCATAGTAAACTTTGTGCTTTATGTCTAATTGAGACCTATTTTAGCCCAGACAATCTGTGACCGCTCTACCTGTGTCTGGATGAATTCTGAAGGCAGGCATGACGCTGTCTCTGTGCATTAAGCCATATTTGACTTTTCCATTTGCTCCCTCATCTGCATCCTCTGCATGCACTTGCAACACAAAAGTCCCTGTCGGCTGGTTCTCCAGCACTGTAGCCTGCTCACGATATTGCTGGCACTGAGATTGAGAGACGGAGGGGGAGAGAAAAAAAGGAGAGACACAAATACAAGAAACAATTCACATACGGGAGAATAGAGAACATGTTAAATTAATGAGAAAACAGGGATCAAAGACAATAAACTCATTAAATGGAAGGTCGCAACATAAACATAGGGAGATACTGTGCATGAAAAACAAAATAGAAGGTATAGATACAGCAGACCGTACCTATGGAAATAAAAAGCATGAGCTAATTTCTTTTGAAGAGGCAGCGGTGAACAGCTTTGACTAAACCAAGAATTCAATCCATACCCCCTAACGAACACATACTCGAGATAAAGAGCTGCTCTCTGGAGTATTTCTTTTTGAATCACATATAAATGCTACCTACTCTTTCAACAGAATGACCATGAAAAAAAACAAAACAATGCAAGGCAAGGAGGAGCGTGAGCGAAATAGAGGGAGAGAGCTGGATCAAAGGATGACAGCGAGTGATAGAAAGAAGAATAATGCCTGTCTGTTCATGAGGACATTATGGCACAGACAGTGTGGCCTGTAGGTAGCTGTTCATAAAAATCACATAATATCAAACATAAGGTCATTGTAGCCCAGATGGTTCTGAGGCGTAACTTGATATTTAAAACACATCAAGTTGCCAGGACTTTCAGCCCACCCCAAAGACCCAAGGAGCTTCGGCCCCACATGAGTATGTCTTCTGCTGAAGTTCAGGTCATTCCTAATTAGGGGGGAAGTTAATTAAACAGGTATGTTATATTGTGATGATACCGCATTTTTTTTCCAGAAATTAATTGAAATCCCAACGGAGCGCCTAAAGATAGAGTGGGTGTGCAGGCTAATCAGAACTCCTGGGAAAACAGAGCGGAGAAACGGAGGCCAGGGAAATGAGAACGCCAGTGCAAAAAATAAAAGCTGGAGAGTGGGATGAGGAGAGAGAGGATGGAGCGACAAACAGAGGAATAGCTGAAGAGCACCGAAAGGATGAGACAGACAGGCGAGGTGAGAAAAGAATGTAACAATATTGTGTCGGCAGGCAAAACAACTGACTGTCAGCTATTAAAAGGGTTAAGGTTGACAGTGACAACATAACAAATATAATGTTTAAAAGGAATCGTTTAACATTTTGAAAATATGGTCCTTTGTTTTTGCTTTCTTGCTGAGAGTTAGGTGAGAGGATTGATACCCCTCTCATATCTGTATGGAGATAGCTGCTGGTTAACTTAGCTTAGCACAAAGACTGGAAACAGGGGGATAATGACAGCCTGGCTCTGTCCTAAGGAAACAATCCGCCAGTCACCTTGGGTCGTCAATGGTTGTCTAGCAACTGGCCAAGAGATAGTACGAACATAATGCTTACACATTTTTTTTACGGATATGTTAGTGAGGTGACCAAAATGCCTCTAGACCCGATTGAATAGGCCTACAACCAATGACAGCTAAGACACATGTGACGCACTGTAGTGCTGAGTCAAAAGACAAATGTAAACAGACTATAGTGTGCAACGATGAGCTGTGATGGTAGAGCATCAATAGGTCTGTGGATGAGTGTCGCCTAATCGTCTGCTTTCATATTTATTGTACAGACATGAGGAGGAAAATTAAAAACGCCAGGAAAGTGTATTTCTAAAAATAAAACTAACTGAAAACTTAATTAAAGTCTTTTTTACCTTTGTCCTGTTCTAATAATTGAGGCCTGTCTAAATATCGGCTCATTCTATCTTTGTACCATCTTTGAGTTGATGGTGTATGAGAATAAGACTAAGGCTGAAAAGTACCAGAGTTTCCTTCTAAAACATGATCCTCACCTCCTCGAATACAGGTTTGTTGTTGTTGACGTCATCAACTCCAACGATGACTCGTGCGGTGGAGAAGAGAGGGTGTGGCCCACCTGATGCATTGTCATCTGTGGCCGTTACATTCAGGACGTATTCCAGGCCTTGAAGTTTAGGCAGGGGAGAGGAGCGGAGACGGATCAACCCTACAAAGACCACAGACCGATTCAATTACACATCAAAAACAGGGTCCTCCCCTAAAACATAAAGTACAACTATTCCTAGTCATAATGCAGGATGTTATTGCCACCGAGGCATTGCTTGGTGAGGGATGTGCTATGAATCAAAACACAAAAAAGGCACGTTGTTGTTGTTGTTCAAGAAATCAGGGGTGAGATAGCGAGTGGTGGAAATTCACCTCCCAAGTCCACAGAAAGGTAAGAATCTGATATGTAGACTAAATCCAAAAACCAATTTCACAGTGGTGATTTTGTCACATTTCTAATCTAATAATTGCATGCTCTCCCCGTAAAGATGCCCATCCAGCTCACGCACTTGAGCGAAAACATAAAGTAGTAAGTGACTCAGGTTAGAAGTTAACCAGGCTCAGCAGATGTCTATTAGCTGTTCTCCCCCCCCCCCCCACCCCACCCCCTTTGTCTGCTTTCTTGTAACAGTCAAGATAAAAGGACGCAGCATCCGAGTCAACATCTTTTTCGTCGAACATCAGAGGTTGCAGGACGAACATGCAGCCTGTGATGTGGGGGAAAGTCATTGAAGTGAGAGTATTGGAAGATTTTTTTTATTCTCTTGTTGTGTTTCTATTCATCTCTCTCAATGCTCTTGATTAAAGACAACACAGCATGCTGATACATACAGACGCACAGTGCCTGGCTTTCCTCTCTCCCAATTTACTTGTGATCCCGGCTGCCCACAGAGCAGAGAAGGGTCCTTGCTTCTAATGACAGTGCATGACGTTGACAGCACTGCACCACTACATTAAGTGTGGGATGTACACGGTAATTCTCCCGGCTTAAATGTCAACCTTGTTTACAAATGCGACATGCGCTCTGGCAGTTATTCAATGAGCCAGCACTCTTCGTATACACAGAAGGTTGGAAGCCGAATAGTGGTATTTCTCGCACCCAAAGGATATCAGCTTTAGCATTTTTTTGCTCTGAGGATACACAGAAAGGGTGGAGAGGAATATAAAAAGATGACACAAAAGAAAGAGGAGCTGACAGAGCGCAGCCTGAAGATTGTGAGCTATGATAGCGCAGTTGTTGTGAAATTGAATTGAAAGGGTTGGGTGACAAATGTCACAGTGATTGCTACTGGTTTTGGATCAAAGGGCAAATAAAAAAGATAAACTGTACAGTCACCAATGTAAGAAAGCTCAGAAACATTCCTTTCTGTACTAGTGCAAAGAAAAAAAGACAAGGGTGGACATTTCCCAAATAATGTCATCGTTTACACTGATTTCCCTAATAATAGAAAGAATGGCTCTCATATTGAAATCAAAGCTTTTAATACCAGCTTTCAATATCTTTCCACATTGACTTTGAAAGTAGAGGGCGTTCATTGCACGCCGCTGTCGCAGGAATGTATTAGGGGAAATTGAATGTGTGATTTGACGGAAAGCCTGTCAATTAGAGTGCTGCAAATGTGGAGCTTCGCTGGAAAATTAAGAAGTATCACCTTTCTGGTTGTCAATGACGAAGTTTCCTTCCTCATTTCCTGCTGTTATGGAATAGATTATACCATCGCCGTCTGGGTCTTTGGCCAGTACTGTGGCCACGAGCGTGTTGGGCCCTGCATCCTCAGACACAAACGTTCGATATCTGCAAAGCGGAACTCAAGTTTTACAAGTGCAAAAAAAGTGAGAATGCACACATGGACATCACAAATCAATGACAGAAACACCCACAGACAGGAGATCCAAATCATTTACACAGTCCAAAGCATCAGCAGGCTGATTAGACGTATGGTTGTGGCTTTTGCTTGTCACTATGATTTAACCTGTCCTCTTAGCTGGCCAGACTAGAGACAAATGATAACGTCTACTGGGAAGGTGAAGTCATTGGACAAATAGTGCTTCCACATACCCAGCTCACTGTGGGCCATTTGATCCAGTGCCTTTTAAAATGTCAAAAGTGATTTGCTTGCTCTGTGGTGCTGGGCAGCGAGATGCCCAGCGAGACACAGGAGACTGATATACCGCTGTGGTACAAAGCAAGATGGGGTGGAGATGAACTGTGTGACTTGGAGGACGCGGAGATGAAGAGAAATGGAAAACAGAGCAAAGGCGTAAGAGAGGGGAAAGAGGAGCAGGTGACAAAAAAAAGACAGGGCACTGAAATGACAGGTAAAGTGATATGTGGGAGTGTGAGAGAGAGAGAGGAGCGGGAGGAAGGAGGAAGGCTGATAGATACAGAGAGGAGCAGGAAAATAAGAGGGGGCGGTGTTTTCACAGAGTTTGAGTTGATTCGTCAGCAGAACTCATCTCCTGTGAGATTTGGTGCTGTATCCTCTTCTAATTCGTGTGAGGGTGTGTGTGTGTGTGTGTGTGTGCGTGTGTGTGTGTGTGTGTGTGTGTGTGTGTGTGTGTGTGTGTGTGTGTGTGTGTGTGTGTGTGTGTGTGTGTGTGTGTGTGAGTGTGTGTAAGTATGTATGTAAGTATGTGTGTGTTAGGGGTGGGTGTCAGTGTCTGTAGTAAGAAGTCAGAGGTGATTGATGGTTTACAGAAGAACGCTGATGGGTGATTCATCTCCGCCAGCTGCGGCAGTCTCTGTGGCAACATGAGTGACCTGTAATCTGTCACCCGGCTCAGGGGCCACCTTTCCGCAGCTCTGTGGGATGAAACGTATACACTCTCCCTCAGCTTGTCTTCCTGAAGCATCTCCCTTCATCTCACTGAACTGTGAAGTTGTACTCTGACAGAAGAAGCCTGTCTGTCTGCCTGCATGTCAGGGTATTTGCATTTTTGTAGGCTTTCAGCCTGTCTGTTTCACACTTTTATCCTCTCTACAACACATTCGGATGACAACTGAGAGGTCATGCCAGGAAACATCAGCCTGCCCGCTCACGTGTTGCAGTGTCTCGGTTAGTCTGGCTTACAGATTCATTTATTAGACACCACAGTATCCTCTATCCTCATCTACATGCCTGTCTTTTGCTGCTTTTGTTTTGGTCCTCTTCAGCACTAACAGCGCTTATCTACATTTCAGTAAGCCACAGTATGACGAAGCGTCCAACACACCCTACCTGGCAATTTGCCTGCCTTTCTTACTATCTGTCTGCCAGTCTGGCAGAGCATTTGTCTGACCGCCGACATGCCTCTCCATTTATCTGCATATCTGACTGGCTGTCTCCTGTCTACTCGCTGTGCATGTTTTGGTATTCTCTTCTCGCTTGCCCTGTAACCATGTTTCAGAGTGTTTTTCTCCTCAGTTTTATGTTTGTCTGCCTGCATCTCCACCATTCTACTGACCTCTTTGGCACTATGCCTAGCCACCCACCGAAACTGACACCTGACATTGCAACAAGAACAAGCAACAGAGGTATGTAAAAGTCTTCTGTGAAGGTCATTGAAACATGACTGACAAGACAAGAGGCTTACTCGTTTTGGTGAATAAATGCAGCAGAGTCACAGAGACAGTTGCTTCCCACCCACTAACACAGCTTTGCCAAAAAGTCAGTGGAGGACTGGATTGCATCCGAATGTCAGTTTACCGCATACGTTTGGAGGGGGCCAAAAATAAAGCTCAGAGAATGCTGTGTGAATGCTGGATTTCACTAGAATACTGAACAAGAGACACTTTCGGCAAACCTCCAGAACACGCTATGAAAGTAACAATGTCACACAGTGTTTGTGTTTAATGTGTGAGAATGAGAAGTGAGTAACGGATTGCTTTGATGCCAGATGGCTGCGATTTACACACCAAATAAAATACAGTGAGTTTGTCTTACTTGTGTTGAGGGAAGCTGGCCATCGTTCATGGTATGACTTGCAGCATCAAATGTTATTGAAGCAAATAGTCCAAAGAAAGGCAGGTTTGTGAAGTGCAATGTAAAGACCTATATATCTGTGATGCAACTGTAATGAAATGTGATCCATGTGAGCTGGTGTATCACAGATGAAGCAGTGCCAGCAGCAGGAGCTGTATTTAACTTGTCATCTTGGTGACAAGGAGCAGGCGAACTCTAGCGAAGAGTAAGACTCAAATTGTTGCTTTTATGATTTGGGCTACAGTAAGAGTATATGAAAGACGCCTTGAAAATAAACATATTATTGTGGTAGATGAAGCAACCTTCACATTTGCAAAGACACACATACACTGAACACTTTTTGTAATAGCTTATTGATCCATTCGTTGCACCTTTGTGTCTTGACCTTGCACGTTTTTATTACAATATATAACCATCCAGATGCTACGTTCTGTGTCCTCAATAAGTAGGAATTATTATCTATAATTCAACATCAGCCACATCAATATCAGCTTTCTCTTAAAATCTTGGTCATGATTTTATTTGTCAGAATAAGCTGCAAATAACTATGGCCAAGGTTAACAGGACAAATGATGGAGGGGGTTTACGGGCAAGTGGACAGGTATGTTGTAAGTAGAAGTGGTAAAGCTCCTCACACAGGCTGGGAGAATTCAGGGGCCTCGTCGTTGATGTTTGCCATCCTCACACGGACCGTGGCAGTGCCGGAGTGAGGCTCGTCCCCGCTGTCCGTCGCCATCACTACAAATTCGTAGAGATGGTTGGGCCTCTCAAAGTCCAGCCGGCCCGCAGGGAAAACGGTCCCATGAGGTGAAATGCTGAAGTCCGGGCTCAGGGTGTAATAGGTGAGCTCAGCATTTAACCCAGAGTCACAGTCCGTGGCCAACACTGGCGGGAGGAAAGACATCACGAAGGGACCATTAATTTACAGTGAATCAAAATGAACTGCTGAGACGACATCAGCTGATGAATATGTTGACATCTGTAGCTCATTATCTCTTTATGGCCTTGCTCAACATGTAATAGATCATAAGCTCTGACAGCTACAGTTACCAGTACACACTATGCCCCTTCAGAATAAACAACATCATTTGCAAAAATTAGCATAAAGACATCAAAAAGGCCAACGTGAAAAGAACGAGTTGTATTTTCTCAGGAATCTGTTATGAAAGTATTTTATTTTGAGGTGATTACACAGAACTAACTATAGATTTGCTCCTAATGAGTGATGAGACTACAGCCACAAATATTTACACCCCTGGTTGCAGGGCTAATTTAAGTCTAAGTTTGCTGTTTAGTGAATTTAAAATTCAACTCAGTTTCACACACAGCCCCGCTAGCTCATGACATTTGCATATCTCATATTCTTTTGATGTGTTTATTTCCTGTGTCAAGCATAAGCACTAACAGCATCTGCCTCATTCTCCTTCCATCTCAACGTATTGTAAAATAGTTCAATACTATACACTTTTTGTATAATGAAGTAGTGAAGTTCCCTTAAACCCCACTGTCACTCGTACTTTTAACTCAAGATTATTTATAGCTTCTTCACCATTAACCTCAGTGGGTAAACTTGAATACTTTACAATGGGGCTATAACTTCATCTGTGTGGCAATTCCTGTTTCATTTCAGTATTCACGGTGCAGTCCAGCAGATTAAGAAATTGGCTCTTTTACCAGTTTTTTTGCCTTCTTAGACTAAGTTGTTGGAGCCTTCTGTGCTTCTGTCTGGGGCATTTTTCTAAACATATAAAACCATGCATAGACACAGTCTATTTGTAAAAATAACGATGTAACTTTCAATCGGTAGTTCTTCCAAAAGACTCCCTGTCTTCACTCTCTATACTGTACCTTTGATCTCTCTGCTCAGTTCATCCTACCATACTGGTTGTTTTATTTTTTGTTGATGCATTGGTTGTGATGTATTGGGTGCTATTTTCTCCTTCCGATGGTTCTGCAGCGTCAATAATTTCTATTGCTCCAGGCTGTATGCGAATGTTTTTCGGATTAAATTAGTTCAAATTTCTTGCTCAGAATCCACCAACCAGAGATTCTCACAAATGGGACCAGAGTCCAACAGGTACAGAAACATTTGACAAAAAACTAAACAGTCAACGAGGTGAAATGTAAAAAGACTACTCCTTCTTTTTCTGAACTTAGGGTATTTACGCCTTGAGCCCCTGTTAATTTGTGAGTAAAGTAAAATGGCTGAGACAGTCTACCTGCATGTGCAGTGCTGCAACATATGTGGTGTCCCCACAAACAGCCTAACCACTACCGAAGAACTGCTTGCTTTTCTTTATTGAGTTTGCCTGATGAGGACCAGAAAAAAATGAATGTTTCATTTAATTTCACATTCATATTTGTTTTAGACCTGGGCTTTTTTCGTATCTATGTTTTTTTCCTATCTGTGACATATTCTACATATATATTGACATGGGAACTGTAGTGAAAGCGCTGTGATATTGTCATGTCAATATGACTGTCAAAAGACCATTTCACTGTCTCTTTTTAATGTAAACTGCACACGTGTCACAGTCAAAATAGGCAAAATCTCAAATCTGTAGATGTTCTGGAGACGAAACGAAGCCAAGCCTGCTCAGGCACGGCAGTATGGCTGCTCTAACGTGTTAACATGAATGCGGAAAAAAGCAACTGGTTTGGCGATGCGCTGCTCATGCAGTTAATCTGGCCCAACTGTAAGAATCTATGGAAAGTGGTAATTGAGGAGTATATCAACGTTGCAGTATCTAAAACACTAGACTACCTTATCAATCAGAAGTTTCATTTTTTTTCAAGCAGCAAACTAGAAAAAGGTGAAAATTTGTATTTCTAGATTTTCATGGTTATCATGAAACTGAATCTAATTAAAAATGCATAGTACAGCAACTTCTACTTTTCCCTCAGCACCATGTTTCTTATTAGTGTGTATTTTTACAGTAGTGGCGATGGAAATACACACTTTCAGCCTCGTAATTGATAATTACAAGGTAGCCTCATGCAGTAACAGACAAATTGACATGCCATCATTCATACAGTACATAATAAATCAAATCAAATGGTTGCTGTCATTGTAGCAGCTAGTTTAGCTCAGTATAATTGAGAATATGATCACAGATTTGAAAGATCTATTAGTTTCTTTCAGTCTGCAAAAATGGAAGCACTATGGGTCAATAAGCTGAAACGAGGACTTGATGTCTGAATTGTAGCTTTGGCTTACACCCAGCATACATCTGTTGTTCCCTGAAGAAAAAGTGACTTTCTGAATAGTTTCTCTTGCCACTTCTAAAAGAAACAGATGGATATGAAATATGGGGTCATAGGAGTCTCACCCTGCAGCAGGGATGTTGCCGTGGTTACAGTCTCAGGGACTCCGTCCACACTGTAGATGGATTGGAGGAACTCTGGGACACAATCATTCTCATCCGTTATCAACACCTGAACCTGATTAGTGCCAGTGTGATGGTATAAGAGGAGAGGAGAGGAGAGGAAGAAAAGAGAGTAGAAAAATACAAAATTAGCCACTGTTTAATAACCCTCACATCCAGAAGACAACCATATGAAATGCTCTGTACACGAAGCTGACCCACATAATCTAAATTGCATTTTATAGTTTCTCAAGTTGCCAGTTCAACATATCCTTTATCTCACACTTCATGATTTTTCTGAGTCAAAAATAGAAATGTTCTGAGCATGTGTGTTTTATCGACAAAGGCCCTTTGCCACCCCCCCTGCCCTACAAGCTCCCTGTCACCAGTGTGTGTAAAGTGTAAAGTGACAGCTGAGTAATAGTCCTGAAATAGCTGCGATTTACCCAGTCTCCATCTCCTACTCCACAACATGCAGCAGAACAGAAGGAGATTTCACCGGCTGAATCTGCGGTGACATGATAATTGGGTAACAAAATCTTGGAATTAATAATTTAAATGATCCTGAATTCATGAATAGTTAACTAGAAACATCCGTTTGTGAATGAAGTTTTTGGATTATGAGTTCTTATGCCAAGTGCCTCAAAGTGTGTGCTATATTTTACACAGTTCATCCCCAGATCAACAATAAGCACTTACTGGGAGACGGAAGGCAAAAAACAAAGCAGAAATAAAAACACGTTGGGCCCCCACTTGACTTGTTTACATTTAAACACCTAACCTATGCCATTCCTGTAGACAGCCACAAACTCTGCTGCTTCTCCTCTGTGGTTATCGCCACGTAACATGATGTCAAGAGGTCAGCGCTGACATCAGATCATTGCCGTTAAGGCAGACTTGTGAGCCACATAACATGTAGGTGAAAAGTCTGAGAGCTTTGTAAAAGGCCAGTGTGATAGCACAATGCACCAAATCTCAGCAGCAAATGCAGATATTTTAAGTTTAATTCAGCAGTAAGAGTAAATGCTTGTGTGATAGACAGAATAATAAAACATCACAATGGACCTCCACTTTGGGCTAAGTTGACCTGAGTGCATTAACTCTTATATGACTCACGCCTGCTGCCTGTATCACTCTCTAATTAAACTAACCTCTGTGGCAGTGCTGAGGCTGCCTGGCTCTTCACTTGCTCGCACCATCAACAGGTATCGTCGCTGGTCACTCTCGTAATCTAGCGTCCTGGTCAGACTGATCTCCCCCGTCTCCTGCCTGATGCTGAAGAGGCTACTGGGATTGATCAGCAGGCTGTAGCTGATTGGCTGCTTCTGGAAAGAAATGGCAAACACCACCAGGAAGCTGCAGAACAAAGAGAAAGTGATTTTAAAAAAAAGAAATGAAAAACGATCTTTACCATTTGATTTCAGTTGCACACATGTTGGATTCAAATCGAAGTCCTCTTTTCCTACATCAGCACTGCGCTGTAATGAAATCATTACTGTGTGGCCCATTGACTATGTGCTATAAACACAGTCAATCAGTACTTGTCAGTTCGGTGTAATAATGTTATACTATTATGCAGATACCAGTGTTTGTTTTTACGGTTAAGAGAGTTTGCGTTCTCCTAATGGTGTCTGATGATGATATGTCAAATCATGCTTGAGTGCGCTGGGTGACCAAATGAATATTTATCAGTATAGGTCTTAACAGGTAGCATTTGGAAACCGACACCTAAGACAAGTGTGTGTCTTTATGCATGTCCGCATTAGTTATTTAATGTCTTGTTTTTAAAGCTGGATGTATGCATGCGTTTCAGTTTTAATTGTTAATACAGATTATTATTCAGTGACATACAGTACATGTAACACTGTCATTGTGTAAGCCAGTCAGTATGCTTTCATGCATGCATTCATCCTTGTATTCTGCAATTTAAAGATATGAGGTTTTTATTAATGCTTTTCCTTTTATTGTATTCTTCAGTTTGAAGCAATTATACCTATTGAGGCTGAGTCTGACAAAGAGTGTTTGGTGATAACCACAAGGGAATAGACCACGTTTGAATAAAAGCCTGAGCGTAACTACAAGACAGGGCTTCAAAAAAGAGATCACGTTACTGTAATTACTACTGAAAAGACCAAATACCATCACACAAAGTTGTAAAAAAGATATGTATATATTGTGATTATTTTTCCCCCTGTATCAAACAGCCCTAATTCGCCCCTGCTTATGTATGTGTGAGTGAATGTTAACACATGCAGTACTCACGGCTGTCCTTCAGGCGTGTTTTCTGGAATGGAGATGGCGTAGGTAGCATTAATGAACTGCGGCGCTCTGGCTCCTGCCACCACAGAAAGCATGGCAGGGGCACTGCGGCTGCCCAGGCCATCGAGCGCTACCACGCTTAACAAGTACTCTCTGTCCATCTGAAGCACCAGCCCTGTGGTCACCACCTGGCCTGTCTTCTTGTCCACTGCAAAACAGCCGTCACCACCTACAGGGTATTACAAAGACTTTATTTTCTAGCACTGGATCCAAACCAATCCAATACTGCTGGCTTGAAAAACAAACTCAAAAATGTTCTGCCTTAAATGGCAATTACATGATTTTGTCTTGCTGGGTTTGTTGAGTAAAGACCCATGGCACATGACAAGTTTTTTTACTCTTTGATTCATGTTCAAATTGCCACTTTAATGCAATCTTTCTGTGCAGTTAATATATGTCAAAACATCTTGACAGCGTCGGCATAAAAACTACCTTACTCACAAATACAGTGGGTAAGTTAAAACTAAATATTCTGTTTTGTACCACAATGCAACACCAAGCTCGACTATGATATAACACCCAATGGATTAATATTATAAAGCAGGGTTATTAAAATGACTCTTTAATTGCTACTTTGTATTCAGGCAGTACGGTGGACATTTAACAGTGACTTTAAGATTAATTTACATTTAGATTTACATTTATTCATTTGGCAGGCGCTTTTGTTCAAAGCAAAGTACAAATGAGATACAATCCAAGCCACAACAGATCGAGTAGAAGCATTTGAGAATAAGTGTTTCAATACTTTTTGAGAAGGCTCAAAAACATGAGTGAGGAAGTTCAGGTGTTTTTGGCCACTGGTGTTGGGACACACAATTTACTGTGTAATGATATATGTATGTAGCTATACAGTGCTACAGTATATCATCTTGCTGCACCTACAGTATACAGTAAATATGTTCCAAGTATTATTACTTTTTTGCTTAGGATGGCTCCTAATTGAGTGAAATGACCCAGAGGTCTCTAAGTATTTACACTTATGTGCTCCAGTAAGTAGATAAACATATATAAATACATATATATCAATTCTGCTAGATGGTCAAAGTGCACATTTACACTCTTGCCAGTCACGTTCGTGGTTGTGTGGGTAGAGCATAGGGCAAAACGAACGACAGTCTCGCGACACTTCATCCAATTAGTCATCAAATGGGAAAGTTATAGAGTGTTGCCTGCTTTGATGATGATGTTCCCGTTTATGTCCTTGTTGGGAGTGTGAGGAGGCTGGACATGTTGCAGATTACAACGAAGTGACAGAGTCAGTTCATAATTCAGTCATAAACAACCAAGACTCTTGCCGTTCCTTGAATTTGTCTGCTCTTGCCGACAGAATTTTCGGTGCTGTATTTGTTTAAATTACCCTTCTTCTTAAACCTTGGAGGTTTGTTTTCTTCTGGTTTCATCAAGAAATACCATCAGCACGCCCACTCGCTCACCATGATTACTCTGCACAATGAGTGTGTGTATTATCACACGGCTGACTAGTAGATTGCACTGACATCAGACTAAGGAGCTGGCAAGATTAACTCTGTTTTATCTCTAATTCAACTGATTCGGTCCTTAGCTTTCCCACATACACCTACATTAGGTAATGTGTCGATCATTTCAGGTTTGCAGTGCATGTGTGAAAGGGGCTTTAGAGCGATTGAGTTGAGGTGATGGTCCTTCATCTATCTTGAGATATCAGAGGCATGCTGAGAAAATGAAAGATAATGCTAGGTAGCATCAGCATAGCAGTGCTAAGCAAAACCATGTGAGTGGATAATCAAACCAAAGGAGGTGGTGAGTATTAAGAAGAGAAACGGAGCAAAAATAATTAACCACTGGCCCACAGTCTATCCTTGAAGTGTAACGGAAAAGTTGAATGTACTTCCTTCCCAATGAAGCATTTACAAAGCCAATTACTTTTGACATATTCTTGAATTTAATGAAAAACACTGTGATTCACTATTTGCCATTAAATCCAAGGCTTTTTATGCAGATGATGCATTTTTTCAAATTCTTCTTCTCAAGCCATGTATCTACCACAGTATGCTTTTGACATTGTTCAGACATATCTGCATAACCTCAAACTTGCACTGAATGCTAATGAGAAAACCTGTTATATTCTAAAGAATTCATAATTCTATTTTAAATCTTCCTTTCACCCATACACATAATAGTACTAAAATATAAGTTGTTCAGTCTTAAAAGTAGGAATTTGGTTATATAGCAGTCTTAACTTTTAAACCTCATGTGGAACAACTGGCACAGAATCTGAAGACATAAATGGGTTTCTGCAAAGAACTCGGGGATTTCATCGTCTACAGTACATTATATCATTAAAAGAGTCAGAGAATCTAAAGATATCTCTGTATGTAAGGGACAAGACTGAAAACCAATGTTGGATCTTGGAGATCTTCTGGCCTTCAGACAGCACTGCATTAAAAACAGACTAGATTCTGTAGTGCACATCACTGCATGGGCTCAGGAACACTTCCAAAAACCATTGTCTGTGAACACAATTCGTCGCAGCTTACACAAATGGAAGTTGAAACTCTACCATGCAAAGAGAAAACCATATATAAACCAGATCTAGAAATGCGGGCGCTTTCTCTAGGCCTGAACTCATTTAAAATGAAAGTGGAAGTGAAAATTTTAAATTCTTTTTGAAAATCATGGACGGGGCTCAAAAGCAAGCATTAGTGATGGTATGGGGGTGCATTAGTGAACATGGCATGGGTAACCTGCGCGTTTATGAAGTATATATCGTTCATCAATGCTGTACGATATATACAGGCTTTGGAGCAATGTATGCTGCCAAGTAGACAACAGGCAGGGGTCATTGATCCACACGGATGCACTACATCCGGAAAAGGAAGAGAACAAGTTTGGGATCATTTCCCACTTACAAAAGAAGCCAAAAAGGTGCAATGTGTCTACTGCCAACTAGAACTGTTATACCACAACAGCACATCATTGATGATTTAGCGTCTGAGCCAAAAGCACATTATTAACGCCACTTCACCGAGCGCCACTGTTCCGGTTTAAGGAGGACGGTTGCCGTAGTGATGGAGAAACAGAAAGAGAATGCGTAACGTTAGCTGTCCTCGTGAATGCCTCCATGTTTAGTTTTTCACGAATGTTAAACATAACGTTCCCTACCTGATATCGAAATGTGTCAGTGGCGTTTTGTACGTTGCATGTTGTTACGGTAAACAGGAAGAGAGTAAGTCGCTTTTCCTGATAATATTTATCTCGCATTCATTTTCTAAATGAATCTATTTGTCTTTGAAACCTGTTTGAGTAAACACATACATCACGTAGAATTTTATGCACTACTTTGAATTGTTTGAATAGTAAACTTATTCATGGTAAATTGCAAGTGTATTGCCACACACCCAACACACACACACACACACACACACACACACACACACACACACACACACACATCTTGTGTGTCTCTCTCTCTCCCCTTCACAGACACGTGCACACTCAAACACAAACACACACCCACCCCTGTTAGGTTACCACACCAAATACGCCTACCCCAGACATAATATGTTAATATGCACAGCGTCACAACTTTCTGGAAATGGTTATATAATTAACAGAGATTATCTCATTTTAAACATGTAAATGATAAAAAAATATGGGAGTAACAATACTTTTGACAACGTTACTGTACGCTATATGAAAGTGTAGGCTAGTTTTCATCAGAAACAAGACGAGAACACTGTGTGATTGTCTCTGATGCGGTTTGTACTGTATATGCTTGTTGTTGACTGGCTGTGTTCTGTTGTGTGTCTTATCTCTGCCCTACTTCCAATGCTGTACTCGCAAAAGAGATTTTAATCTCAATGAGACTAACTTTTCTACCCTGTCTGTGGCCCGCAGCCCAAAATCCATTGGTCTTTCATTTCTCAAAAATGGCTCATGAATATGTAGGTTCATTTTTAAAAAGTATGGGTAAACAGTGTATTTATGGGGGATTATTTACAGCAGAAAAAGGGGATATGTGGGAATGAGTCAAAATGAGCAACAGTGCTCATGCTCATGCTCATGGCAGTGAAGGAATCTGTCACCCAATGCAACAGTGCAACAGGGGAGGTCTATGGCACAAAGGAATAAAATGTTTCAGGCTGTAGATACAAAAACAAAACTTGTTAGTAGGATCAATTCATTGTTGCTTTTGGTATTTTCATTGGATTTGTTGGCAATATGAAAAATATAGAATATCACCGAACATCCATGTACAATCTAGAGGGCCTTGTCCTTGTTGCAATATTTATGATGCTTTGTAGTATTTACTATTTCTTTTGATACTACTTTAGATAGTATTTTTCTGATAATGCTTACGCATACTCATGGGACTAAAGAACATACTGTATACGTGTAACTCTTGAAACCCTGTGGGAACTATGGAGCAATGTTTTAATTAGTGCGCCCCGTTTTGTTCGTATCATGCCCCAATTCATATTCTGCCGTTGGTTTCACACTATTCTGCAGATTGACAGTTGGTGGCAGTAACACACTAACAAATGTAACAATGCGCCAGAAGGAATGAAGAAGACAACTGCTAGCAAGCAAACATGGATGTAAACAATACATGGTTTTAAATATTTAAAATGGGCTTTGCAAATTTTTTATGAGGAAGGAAATGCATTCAACACACTGGTTAGACCATAACAAAGGTGCACACAGTGGTTCTGTAAAAATAACTTTTGTTTGTTTACAAGAAAACTCCACAGGGTGCCTTTAAATAAAAGATCAACTTTTTTTCACTAGTGTTAAATACTAAAGAATGAGATCAGACAGACTGACCTTGCTCATCAAAAGGCCAGCAACTCTCATCCTCTCGGGGTCTTAAAAGTTAAGCGCAGCATAAGAGGGTTAAATAAATACATTTGACCTGTCAAAATTACTTTGAAGGGAAAATATTCAGTTTGCTCAACCTTTTAGAGGTCGACCTCACTGCTTACAAGTTTTTAGCATGGGTAAACAGACTGTGGGTACCTTGTGTTAACTGTGGTTAAACGCACATAAGGGAGTTGTGCGATGGACTAATGTGAGTCAAAGGGAAGTCAGTAGTGTTTTGTAAAGCCCCACAGGCAAGCTTAGCACATCCCCCAATCTCTGACATGCCAACAAACCTCTATCCCCTCAACCACCAGGGGGTCTACTTCTCTGGCAGACTTCCAACAGCCTACTGTGTGTGTTAGTGTGTGTGTGTGTGTGTGTGTGTGTGTGTGTGTGTGCATGCTTGTGTGATTCTGCGTGTGTATGAGACAGAGAGAAGCAGACAGATAGACAAGAGTGCATGATAAGTGCATAAACAAATGTGTGAAGGCCTCTGGCTGTGTGTGTGTGTATGCGTGTGACGTGTGTAGGAGACGGAGATACAGAGGCAAAGAGAGACAGGGTGACAGAGAAACTAATGGACACCTAAAGAGTGTATGAATGCATGAATTAATGTATGTGCCTCTGGCTGTCTGTCTGAGCAACTGTGCTGGTGTTTGACTAGTTGTATTGCAGGTTCCATAGCCTGCCAAACTTTTGTTACGACAATACAGTGTCTTAATGCCACTTCCCTCCTATACATCTTGTGTGTGCGTATAAACAGCAGAAAGCTTACCATCCGACAAAAAGTATTCCACCTCTCCACTCTTGCCCTCATCCCCATCATGAGCCTGGAGATGGTAGACAAACGTTCCCGCAGGGGCCTCAGAAGACACTACAGCCAGGTAAGGGTACGTCTTCATATTCCACTCAGGGACGTTGTCATTGACATCGGTGATCTTCAGCTTTACCTTGTTCAGGTACCAGTCTGGGCCTGGGGGAAAGTGCAGAGATAGTGATGAAGCTGTGGTTACTGAAAGTGACAGCTGTCATGTAACTGTGTGTGTAGATGGAAGACGAGCAGCCAGGGGAATCTGAAGCAACGACAAGCAGCAAGTCAACTGAGGGTACAGGTATGTGAGATAGGAATCTTCTCCAGCAGATGGCAAAATATTATCCTGCAGGATTAGAATAAATCTCAGTCATTCTTGCAATGTGGAACTGATACCAATTCAGTTTCGATTCAACTCTGAGTTTTGGTCAAAGTCAATTACCACACTATCTTCAACATGGCAATTTACCCACTATCTTTCCACTTCACCATAGCTGCGGGGTTTAGGAGATTGTTGTAAGTGGATGTCAGGAGTCCTGTTTGGGCCCACGGTAGAGGTTGGTGGATGTGACGTCATCCATCCATTCTCCATCAGGGCTCCCATCCAGGCATTCAGACATCCAGGTTCCCATGGGAGAGAGACTCAGCCACAGTCTCATCTACCAAGTCTGTGTAAAGCTACCTTGATCTCCCCACAGGGGCCTAGGGATGATGCCTCATGGCTGCAGGCATTTTGTCGCCTGCACACTGTCTCACTGGAGTGAATACCAAGATTCCAGGAATCCAATTACCAACTCGCTCACCCTTAGTCTGCAGACAGCAAGAGTGCACAGCAGTGCCAACGGAGAAGCTGTGTGCAACCTTGTTGCAGTCTTTATGACAGGAGCGTAGCGTGCCTTTTGCAGGATAGTTAGGATAGATAGAAAAGATAGATAGAACTGATAGTAGGGGGTCGTTATCTGCATTAAATACAATGACACAATATGGAAACAATGTGCACAAAAACTCCAGTGACAGTGTCACAAGCCTGATCTAGGGCACTTTTTATGAAGACTCTATTCCTGCAAAGTGGAGCACGTCACAGCATTGTGAGCTAAGACACTATTTACGTAAATGTTGGCTGTAATGTTGTGTCAACGTGGCATGAAGGAATGTCAGAAGAGCTGCCAACCAGTTCAGTAGGCTGCGATCCACAGAGGCCATCTGCTTTACCCCAGAGAAGAAGAGCCCCCTGCCAGGACAAACACACACGCACACACACACACACACACACACACACACACACACACACACACACACACACACACACACACACACACACACACACACACACACACACACACACACACACACACACACACACACACACACACACACACACACACACACACACAGATATGAACACCATCACAAAGATCTGGCATTCTGGCAAGTCATCCCATCACACCCAGACACATGCTTGCACACATGACGTAGCTTACATTAGCATCTCTTTCCGTCTTCATGTCTCTCTCTCTCACACACAAACACACACCAGTGCACACTTAAACACAGAGGTGAGTTACCTAAGGGCTAAAAGTAACTATGGATTTCAAATCCCATTATGTAAAAGATCTCCTGTGTGTGACCACAAGCTATATATGTACTTTTTAATCCAAGACAAAAGTAGCAGGAGTTTGTCATGCATCCTTTCACTAGCTGTGGGCCGACACAACAGATGTGCTCTACAAAACTGTTCCACTTTGCTGTTTTCCCTTATATCCTGCAACAGAGTGTCTCTTCATAGTCTATTATAGCTGATAATAGAAAACCATACATTGGTAATGAGCGATACATGCATACAACAAATGGTATACATTTTTCAAACTGTATGAATTGCTGAAATAAATCCTTTAGCACCTACAGTCATGTTCGCTGAAATGAGTTTGAAAGCAGAAAACAGATGCTGAGATCCCAATTCCTATTTCTTTTATTAACTGGCTTACAGTTAAGATGCATTTTGATGGAAAATACAATGTTTTGCACTCCAGACTAGCTCTGGAGTGTTCACAACTGAAACACAATACCTATAAAGTGTGTGACAGCTCCTAAAAGGATTGTTAAAGGGATAATAACAGAGGGAGGAAGAAGCTAGATGAGAGAATTAATCTAGCTTTCTGCTCAGGCTTTAAAGTTGTTCTGCGCAGAGAAAAGTTCTGACTCGGATCTGACACCAGTTCGTTTGGATAAATAGCCACTGTATCATGAGGGCAAAAAAACTAATCAATGTTCAGATGCTATCTTCTAAAATGTCGACAGCGGCAGTTTATACAATTTAAGCCAGATCATCCTGCCCTGTAAGATGGAACAATCCTTCCGTGATGAATAATGAGAAGGGATAAAGATTATTTTGCAGAGTAGAGGGGTTTAAAAGGCACTTAATCAAAGAGAAATCAGAGCTCTAGCACTTAACATTTAGTTGACAATCTTTGCGGGGAGCAGTGCAAGACACAATCCTTGCCTCCTTCTTGTTGGTGTCTTTCCCAACCATGTCTCTGTGGTAATGGTGGTGATGATTTTACAAGGCTCCATCTAATTAGCTTGTTACAGAGAGACTAATCAGAGCCAAGGCAGATAATTAGAGCCTATCAGCTCTGGAATTATAATGAAGAATGTACTGGCATGTGAGACTGCTTGTGTGCATGTACCGATGCTGCAAACATGCTCAATTTCTGTCTGATCTGGTGAGTGAAGTAGATAGCCGCCATGAGCAATGCCCCATGAGCACCAAACTGCCCCACCTGACTGAGACAAAAGATGAGATCAAAAAGGCTCCACTGGGTTGAGTCAAATATGCTTTCTGTTCGCTCAGTGAGAAGAAAAGCCGGTCTATACTGTACCCTACAATCTCATGAGGATAAGAGCATCTGCTGGATGACTAACATCACAATGTATCACAAAAAAGTGGACAACAAGGGTGCACTGTGTGCTTGGCTGAGGCTCAAGTGACTAGTGTGATGTGTTTGCATGTTTGTGCATAAGTCGTGCATGAGTGTGTGTGTTCTGTATCACTGCAAGCCTGTCTGTTGATGTTTCCTGCTGTTAATCCTCTCCTTGGGTAGTTGCTATATAAAGCTGCTAAGTGGCTTGCCGGTATGAAAAAAAATAAAAAAGTTGTCTCAAGTGCTTTTTGTGCACATGTACACTGCCCACAGTACAAGGACAGTGAATGTGTGTGGGAAGGGGATGAGAGGAAACAGTGAAGGAAAGAGGCACAGATACCGGAACACAAATATCTACAGAGAGAAAGAAGGAGACAGAGGAGGGAGAGGAAGGCAGCGTGGAGGATGGAGTATTTGTGTGATGCTTAGCAGAGAACGTAAAACAACATTTCAGAGACGAGAGCACAAGGGAAGCACAACAAGCTCAACAAAAGATGCTGGGAGCATCCATGTTCGAAAAGAGAACATACAGTGGCACAGAGCACAGACCACAGACCACAAGAAGAGAAAATTAGGATATAGAACATACAGTGTAATTAATATCAGAGGGTCTTCTTATGTACCCCTTGTTCCTCCTGCATCCAATGAGGGGGGAAATTAGGATACACATATTTCTGTGTGGAATTAAACAAATGCGCCTGCAAGCATAAATATCAATGGCCCTTGCGAGACATGGAATTTCAGAGGTGCTTTTCCAGCAGCGAGTGAATGGAAAATGAAAATCAGCTCAATGGGGGAGTAATAAGGTACATTAACCAAATGTTTGCAGTGTTAAGGAGGCTATTTTCTAAGCCATCCACCCCCACCATCTCAGTGCTTAAAGCAGAGTGTGAAGCCGTCAGCAAGAGATCAACACGCTAAAAGCACCAGGGACAGAAAACTATTAACTCAGGGATCCCGACACCACACGCCCTGGACTCTGCGGCTCAGAATGGCTGACACACTAACCATGTAAACACACGTGCAAGCATATTTAACCCAGAACAATTATAAATGGTAAACGTCTTCGAGTGCCATATTTTTTTTATTCTGAATCCACACCTCTGCAGTACATCCACATAAAAGTGTTTGATAAAGCGACCGGAATGTGTTTTTTCGTAACTAGCCTACATCTCCAGACAGTTTGCAATATTGACTCAAGTGAGCTTTTAGGGAGATTTTTTTTTTTCAATCCAGCTCTTCTCCACAAAATGCCTGTTTGTGTAAGTAAATATTCTCTGCTTGAATGAATGTATGTTACGTACAGCAAATTGCAGTATTCATGACATTTGTGCAAGGGGCAAATGTTTATATAACTCAGCCATTTAATATGTAGAGCTTCACAATGGGTCTTCAGAAACCTATGGGCTACGTCAAAGAGACTACGTCTATATGTACAGTCTATGATAAACACAGATTTATGCATCTATAAATAAATATGTGACTCACAAATCCAACAGATAGCCAAACCTACAATGGCTGTGGAGAGCCAAGTAAAAAACACAAAAGATCCACACTGCAGTAATTATTCTGGAAGTATAAGCCATGAACTCTGAGTATAAGTGCAAATGGTTGTTCACTGAATATGTTCAGTGGTTCTCAAATCACATATACATGCTGGGTTCAGCCTCTATGACACTGAACAGGGTAAGTGGATGTATGTATGGTTGGATGGATGGATGGATCTCTCCCATCAGACAGAGACAACTAGTATCTTTTCTGATGGGCTTGTATTTTTTGTAGTTCAGCCAAATAAATTAGAAAAAGTTATTCCATCCCTTTTGTTTTATTGCTTTGAGCAGAGAAAATGTGCCCTATTCACTTCTGTTCACTTGCATAAAGGAGGAGGATTTAGAGAGGAGCAAGTGTTCAGTGGAGATATGCTGGCACTGTGATTCGCTTTCAGGGAAGGGAAAATATTACATTCAAACAACTACAGCCTATGGTTTTATTTGCATGGTCTATGTGTTTGGCTTTGCATGCTCAAATAACTTCCCAATATTTATTATGTTGAAAGGTTCGAAATTACTTTAAAATATTTCCAATTCTGAAAAACACTTTCATATCTGCAAGACATTTTCCATCAAATTATTTACACACAGTAATACAAATTCAGTAATTCATGCACATGCCTTAATTTTCGCCATCAAAGAGTGAAGACAAACAATACAATGATTGATCAATGATTGATTTCCATTCCTGCCACACAAATGCTGTTTTTGAACTGAAGACGATAAAGTGCCACATTTGCTTTGTGATACTTAGTGTATGCTGCTCTCCAGAGCCACACACACGGACAGATAAGCAGACGCACATTATAGAGTTCGTACAGGCCTATATGCATTATACTCTTCTCTCATTGGGATCCTCCATCCATGGCTAAACCCCTGTAAGACTGCAGGCACTACCTACACACACAAGGTTACTCTCAAACATGCAGGAACTCTCAGGCAAAAGCCTTCAGAACACTGTGTCCCTGTGTAATTTACTGCATGTCATCTCACTCCCATTTTGCCGTGCTCAGTGTCTGCCCCAGTGCCAACTATTGACTAAATGCAAAATGCCAAAACAAAGGAATACCGTATAAGAAATACTTCATTCACCGTGCATGCAATATAAACAGAATTTTGTTCAAGAATTTAAGGCAACATGATGTGAGTAACTGAAAAATTTGCCATTTTGACGGTAAAGTATACCTTTAAGTGTCACAGTGAGACATTTCAGTGAGTGAACACGAACGTAACCAAAGCCCTGAAACTTTCTCACCTTAATGGAATTCAGCCAACATAAATATTATTAATTCCAGCAGTGCTTTTTCTTCTTTGCCAAATCAAAATGACTGTTGTGAAAAGGGTCTATTGTGCTAAAATCGTGATTCTTGTCTGAAAGACATGGAAAAATAGATTTTGAAGCATTAGTATTTGAAAAAAACACATGCTTGAGGACAAGCATCACTTTATTTGCTTACATTGAGATTGTGCCATGTAAAGCTTAAATAACTTGCTGATGCAACATGCTGACCGGACATCATTTAAACGTGAACAGACAGAAGAGAGGGGAAGTAAAAATAAGCCCATGACAGGAACCTTAGTCATGTTCAAAATGACTCATCAAACCCCTGCTAGCCATAAAGATGAGGATACAAATGTGCCCAACATAGGTAATAAAAAAAAAAACAAGCCTTCTTCATTCCATTGTTTGGAAGCTTTTCAGGTTTTGGCGCAGAAACCTCAGTCAAATGAATATATTTGTGGTGATACTACTAATAATGTGTTATGTTATTTGTACAGCACCTTAAGAGGTACTCAAAGGCACTTCACACTTCAATAAAAACAGTGACAGAAACACTCATATAACAACACTATAAACACAACTGAACAACTAATAACTAAAAGGCAGGGTGACTAATGGATCACAGATTAAAAGCAAATTTAAAGGGATAATCTGGCTGCTTTGAAGTGTGTTTATATGAGGTACTTATCTATAGTCGGTGTATTACCTAAAGCAGATGATGGTTAACAAGCCACCAGTTTGGAAAAGCAAGCATAAGTACAGGGGCAGCACTAAATGTATTTATGCTCCTAAGAAAAGGCTCACCTAAAAAAGGCAAATTTTAGGGGGTTAGGGTTAGCCTAACCCATCTGTTGATTATTTTCTCAATTCATCGATTAATCGAAGGTATTGTCTTTAAATTACTTTTTTTGGCAGTCCAAAACCCAAAGATATTCAGTTTAATATGCTATGAAAGAGAGAAAAATGGAAAATCTCTATATTTGAGAGGTTGAGAACAGCATTCTCTGACATTTTTGCATGAAAAATGACTTTAATGATGAGCTGATTATCAAAATGGTTGGCCATTATTTACTGTCGATCAACTTATCACAGTTGCAAAAGTTCAGTTACTTTTGAAAATGTATATTTGGCTAAAATGATCAAATGGAACGTAATAAAATAAAAACATATGACTTATAGATTAAATCATTATTACAATACCACTGGCAGGCAGAGCTTCATTAACGTTAGACTCGCAAGACTCATGTTGATGAGAGTATAACATTAGCACAAGAAAGAACAACATGGCCGACACGGTTTGCAGTGCACCATCAAGTGAAAAATGTAAAGTTTGAAAGGAATTCAGATTCTGACCATTTGTAAGATCTGTAAAACAGCAGGCTAAAGTTTCTCTCAACAGGTTGTAATGTTTTTACACAGTCTTTGCTCTGAGCTAATGTCCTAAACATATCCCTGACCTTCAGCATATCTGCAATAAATTCCCATGTTGATATTGGTATTCTTATCCTTATCCGCCTCTGTCTCTACAGCAATGCATACTAATTATCCTCAACTGTTGCAGTGTTGTCAAGTTGGACAATACAACTGTTGACACCAAGAGTACAGCCTACACTTTCCCATCCAGGCCCACAAGGGCAGAGAAGGGCCACCAGCACACATAAAAACTGGCTTAATAGTCCACTCACCATTTCAGAAAATGCTAAATACGCCATCAATGCCAACCGGACCAAGCGCTCCCAACAATCAATATTAGTCCCACAGCATAATGAGGGCAGTAAGAGGTTCACTGTTGGATGCAAGATAATTAGGTTTTTAGAAGACACAATGTGGCTGTGTACATTTCTCAAGGCAATTGGCTTCAAAGTTTTGAGGCCCTGATTGAAAAGATTTGAGCGTCTTTTAACTCCTCTATGGACTTTTTGTGAAAAAAAAAATCTTAAGGCTAAAAATGGATTAGAGGACAACATAAGCTTACAGTATATCTCAGTTCTATAAACTCTGCTCTGTTTTCTTTGAGCTTTTTGATGGGCAGGTGAAGGTAAATAGAGTTTTTTTAATTATTAAATTATGGGTAACGTGGGATCTCTTACTTCTTCTCAAATGAAACTGGGGAGAAATAACTGTACACAGGTATTGGGTCACATTAACATAAGCACTACATTAGTAGTCAAGTATTGTATCTTCACAACTATCCGTGATATCATACATAATTAGATCTGACTCTGAAGTATTCTCTCTATTCTCAAATCTGTGATGGAACAATGTCGCTGCTATCCAAACAGACACTTAGAGTAGAAATAATATGCACTCAAGCCTACGTACAGTACAGTGTACTCACCCACCATTCCACCCACCAACCCACTACACTACAAATGACACGGATGTGCAATGGCACATGCGCACGTCCTGTCGCACAATTCTCTGCAGAGACCAGTGATTTGGAAAGGTGGCAAGGAGAGTTAATTTAAATTACATTGCAAGATGGAATCCTCCAGTGCAATCTTTCAGAAAGAGGTATGCAAATATAAACTGTTGCTTGGCCTCTCCTTGTAAGGCTGAACCTCCTTCTGGGCCTTCTTTGTGGTGCGTATTTTTTCCCAACTTGTATATACCATGTGTGCATTAGTGTGCTATGTATTGTCCCGCAAAGTCAGAGTATTGAATATTGAATTGAGTCTTGTTTGTGCATTCATGTGTGCTTGTGAAATTGTCAGTGTATGTATAGATGTGATGATGTCAGTGCGGCTTGCTTTTCGTGAGTGTGTTGTTTGTGCAATGATGGATAACAGCATCTGTTCCCGTGTTTAGTGTGTGTATCTACATTAGTAGAAAGCAGATGAGTGAGATGCTCCTATGTACCCCTCAGCTCAACTCAGCTTTTTTTTCTGGGGTTAATTTGTAAGAGTAAGAGTTCCAAGACATCAATCGCACCTCACAAAGAAAAAGAAAAACATCCTTAAGGAATGGTGAACAGGGTTAGGTTTGATGTTTGTATAGGTAGAGAAGAGAAGAGAAGAGAAGAGAAGAGAAGAGAAGAGAAGAGAAGAGAAGAGAAGAGAAGAGAAGAGAAGAGAAGAGAAGAGAAGAGAAGAGAAGAGAAGAGAAGAGAAGAGAAGAGAAGAGAAGAGAAGAGAAGAGGAAATAGCGATTGATACCATGTTGCTCTCTTCCATTCCAGACAGAAAAGTGCACGATTCATACCAGGCTTTCATTTTGTCATTAGTCTCTATCAGCACCCGTCTGTTAGTGTTAGTGTGTGTCAGAGAGCTATCTTTCTCTCTCTCCCTGGTTTGATGATGGAGAGGTAATTTCAGCTTTATGGCGGCACAACTTTAATGATGAGGATGGGAGAGCTGAGAGCGTGTGAGGGCGGGAAACAGGGAAAAATACTTTGTGTGTTCTTGTGCGTGTATATACAGTATGAAAGTACACATCTGTGCCCTTTTTCCGTGTGCACATGCATGGTGCATGAGCGTGCATGCATGTGTGTGGACACAAGCGGGATGGGGTCCAACTCCTAGCTTACTGCTGTCCCCATCACTGAATGGGCTGTTAATGGAGAGTAATGAGGGAGTACTTTCATGGCAGATGTGCCCTCCCTCAAGCTCTGTTTTACCCCAACACTGTAAAGCTGACCCAAGCAAGACATCAGCAGGCATGCAGCCGCTCCCCACTCTGTTTAAGCGCTGCATGTGTTTTGGGAATTTCAATGGTTTGTTCGCTAAGTTTCCCTCATGCTGCCATACCCCAGGAAGTAAGAGTAAGTATCATTTCGACATAGCACCTTGAGTCACATTAAATGACAAAAGCCCTGGCAGTGTCAGCCAGGCCCAAAATCTGTTAGAGGGCCATCTTCTTCACTGGAGTGTGAAATTATTTTAGCTCTCTGCTCATTATAGGATTTTAAAATGCATTATAGTTAGGGCTTTTATGGTGTGCCGTGGCATTAATTCAATTTACCCCATTCACGCTTTCTTATTATCATGCTCAAGCTACAGGGGGAGGAAGCTGCTGAGCAGTGCTCCCCAGCCTTATCTTTTAAGGATATAAACTACACTACCCAGCTCAATCAAGAGCCAGCCCAGACTGCTCCATCCCTTCATCCACTATTCCTCTGTCTCCCCCTCTCCTTTTGTCCAAATGCTGCTTCCTGTGGCGACCTCCATCTCTCTTTCGGTCCCCCATCCCTCTCTCCATTTCCTTCTGAGTTAGTGATTGATGGGGGTTGTCCTCGGATCCCTTTCGATATCTTTCCAAAGAAGCACATATATAGTGAAGAAACACAAACACACACAGCCCATGCACGGTCAGAGATGCCAACCCACCCAAACACATAAGCACAGATAGACCAGGGCCAGGCAGAAGCAACAGGGGGAGCTGCACAGGTTTAATGGGAAAACTAGCCACAATGAATGGGTGAGACAGCATTAATCTATCACTGAAACCAGAACCTGGGTCTCTGTTTGTTTTGCACACCAGAGAGGGAGGTATTCTGGGAACACCCCATCACTGTCTGTTATTGTGCAAAGGTACAGTAATGTGTTGCATTACTGCAAATGTATTTTTGCAGAAGTACAGCAGATTAGTATGGAACAGCAGACACTGACAACATTCCTGCAATGTAAATGCTGCAGACTTGCATGAATAAACAATGACGGAAAAAAAAACAAATACATATGGGTTGTCCATTGACTGCATTGCACATACACATATATATGCTGTGCACTGCTCTAATCACATGATTTAAACTTTAACTCAGCATGTGACTGCAGTGTGGCTTATTGGTAATGGGGGAAGAGGAAGAGAGGATGAGGATAAAGTCCTCATTTAGATATCTAATCCAGTGAGCAGTCTGTCCTGTGTGGACCATCATCTCCTGTCATTAGCAGCAGGCCAGCAAGATTAAACAAGATCAATGTTCATCACCCACTGTGTGCAAGAGAAACCAAGTGTTAAACTCCCCCACCTCATCACTATTTATCACAATATCTGCTATTAGAGCAACGTTAACAACGGAAATCTATGATTATGTCTAACATATGTAGCAGAGACCCCTATCAATCAACTTTAATGCCCCAAATCTGTGATAATGTTCACACATTCAATAGGATGATCATGATCTCATATTAATTTTTTTTTAAAGTAATGCCCCATCAGTAGGATTTACTGTGAATATATGGTGAACTCGCACTCAATCCAAATATTAAGGCAGGCTGAGTGACTCATTTGAAACTCTGAGCTCATGATTATTCATGGAGCTAAGCCAACATTTAGGGACAGATCCTTAATTTAGTGTTTGACAGATGCAGCCATTTTTCAGTCAGCGATATCCATCAAAACCAAGTTAACACAAATTCAAACAATTCATTATTGAAATGACTTGATTAAATAGCAGCTGTGGTGTCAGGGCAGAAAGGGCAGCAGCAATTATGAGACGATAACTTGTGAAAAATGACATGCGCTGCACACATAGTCTAAACATGCTAATTTGTTATCTTTGTCTTTGTTTCATTTTGAATATACAGAGTTATGAGGGCTACTGCAAACTCTGTGCACTCTGTTCCAGATCTTGATCCTTAATGTATGGCATTGGCGCGTGTCTATGTGTTTCCCAGCAAGGCTTGCACTACTAACAACACAGCAGCATCCCTATCCCATCCTTTTCAGTACGTCATAAGACTGTAGAGACCATATGGTCTGATTAGTCCACAGAATTAAACCCTACACTGTCGAGGCAGAGAGAAAGATAGAAAGAAAGCCCGGCACATTCACTGGTTCCATTGAGAACAGGCACAAATTGGTAGCTGGAACAAAAAAAAAAAAAGACAGAAATTCTCACACACATGCTCTACACACAGCAACTTTGGAACAGACATAACAGAGATGTCCAAATACAGCTGGGAAGAACATAACAAAAGCATACAGTAAACAGTCCAAGCAAGACCACAAAACAATCTGGAACAAAAAAATTGTCTTTTGTATGTCCCCCTTTGTGGCGTTTGGATCCTCTGTTGGCATATCTGTCCATATATCTGCAACTCTCTCACACAAACACATTTGAAAATATCCATATAACAGCCCATGCTCTCTCCTGGATGCTCATCAGCCCTGAGAGGCACTAAATTTTCTCTGCCTCAAAAACACCTGCTACTGTAATCAGCTGTCCTCTGGCTGTGATGGAGTTGTAGACTCTCTCCCTGTTTGCTGAAATTGATTAAATAACTGAACCATGAGATGGACGTCATCTAGTTCAAACACATTTACATTTATTCTGAGCTGCAATCCCCTTGCCTTTTTACATAGTCTTTCTGTTCGCTAGTCAGACTAAAAAAGTCTTATTCTTCATTCTAACATCTCTTTTTTTCATGGCAGTCATTTTCATCTTTTCAACAAAAGCCGCACTCACATTGTGCAAATTGGCGTCACGCAATCAAGTCAATTTCTGCAATTTCTGCACTTCCCTCCAAAGCAAAGTTCATGGCATGTCAAAACATCTCACTAGGCAACTTAGCCAGCCATGTGATCTTTTTTTTCCTGCATTAAAAATCTCCTTGTTCACAGTTCACCCAGCACAGCTTTCAAAGTTGTCTGCGTCCTGTGTGTTTATCAGTGCCTCTTTGGGCCACCGAGAGCGGAGCTGCAACCATTGTTATGCCCAGTTAATTGGACCTTTGGGTGCAAAAGGTTGAGAAATTCAAGACCAAATAGATAAATAAGCACAAGCACTGAATTCCCATGACATAACCCAGCGCTAGCTCCAATTTTCCCTGGCTCATTCTAGTGGTCTTGTCTGAAAGGCTGATTCATTAGAGTGCTCCAGGATAGTTCTATCAGCCCTTTGAGTCTGTCACACACCTACGTACCTCTCCACGAGTTTGCAAACTATCAGCAACAGTCTGTCACAGCCGGTTCTGCAACATATAAATTGTTGTTCAAAGTGATGTTTTGCGACTGGGAGCAAAACAGCTCCTGGTTAATCAATAACACAAAATCAATTCAGCTCTTTGGGGAAAAGCCACAGAGAGGCTATCCAGCATGCAAAGGTGGAGCCAGACAAAAGTTTTAAATGGACAAGGGGGAGAGGGCAGGCGTGGAGAGGACAGCCAGTGAAATAAACTGTTACTGGGTTCATTACAAATGATTCCAAGTTGCAGAAGATTCAATTACGTCATCATCAACACTCTCAAACCTTTGGCTCCCACTAAGTTGATGTCAGCAAATTATGAATTAGATTGAATAAAACCAAACCTTCTCAGTTGGCAATAAGCTTATTGTACAACGTGTAAGTCATCCTCATTCATCACACAGGTAGACACCAGGCTGCACGGAGGCATTTTGGGAATCTCTGCCGTTGGAGGTCAGCAAGACATTTAGCTGACAGTGCCTGCCACTGTGCAATGTCTGGACTTGACAATGTCTGTGGTAATGGGCATCAATAATGCAGACCCCCGGCCCGATAAAAACTAACTGTCGCCATGACTGTCCTCACAGAGCTGTGCCTTATGCAGCACCCACATGTTCCACCACACCTCACACAGCAATCTTGTGTAATTTATGTGATTTGACTGTTGAAGTTCTTACTGTAATGAGATATGCATTTGCTTGTGTAAACAGAATGTCAGACATAAACACACTTTCTCATTTCACATCTTCGCCTCTATAATAATGTTTTTGAGTCGACTTATCCTGCTCTGACATCAGCATACACATACAAATATGTCCCTCCCTAGTTACTCTGGTAGTCCCACCTTTTTGATCTGGTATGACAGTCGATACTGACCTTATCAAGGCGGTCAGACTAGACTTATTCACATCAAATGCAAGTTTCTGTCAATGTAATTTTAATGTCATGATAAAATCTCAGCTATCAGTTATATTCATTGAGTCACCGCGGGCCACCAAGTCAGTTTTTAGTTTCCGTTTCCTACCAACAATAGCCGCTGTTATTAATTTGATCATGACCTCACTTTGGTCACCTTACCTTACAAAATAAACAATAAAACGGATCAATATTTTAACAGCAATTTGTTACTGTTTTGGAAGGCAATTAAGATGTCATCCTGCCGATATCAGCGATAGATCAGAAAACGCTTTGAAGGGCAATGACAAACAACTTATTTTGCCATTTGGAGGACTTTTTGGAGAATCACTGGCCTTGTGTTACCTTCTATAAAAATTAACCCTGGTGAACTCCAAGTCTAAAGTTAGATCAGTATGAATTGAACTAGCAGTTACCCTAAATTAAAGGAGAAACATCCAGCTCATTTTCAGGTTCATACTTGTATTCTGGATTTCACTAGAACATGTTTACATGCTTTAGTTTTCAAAAAACACATTATTTTTCTCCTACTATCTGTCTGAATTAAGCACCTGTCTCTTTAAGCCCCACCCGAAAATCCTAGTCTCTGATTGGCTCGCGAGAAAAATGTGGCACAACTTTGAAAAAGGGGAGTCAAATCTGAATGGCTTGTCGAATCTCATTTTTTACTAATCTAGGCAGCCCACAAAAAAACTAACTGGGTTGTCTTATTTTACAATGTTAGGGATTGTAGGCACTCTAGATACCAAAACGTATGTGAACAAGCACCGCAAACGTTGCCCTTTAAGATGTTTTGAGCGAGAAGGCACAATATTCTGTCTTTCTCTCTCTATCTTTTGCTTTCATGCCATTCCAAAGGGCAGGTCATATTTTTCTCTACATTTTCCCTCCATTTGCCCCCCAACAATGTTTAGACAAATACTAGCACACACTGCCCTTTTCACAGCTGTACAATACTAGGTTCCCTCCCTCCCACTCCCCTGTGCCCTGTAGCCTTCCACTCTACTACAGGCTAGAGTACATGAACACCTCATTCGCCTCCTGCCACCTCAATAGTTTCTCACTTCTGCCCTCTAACCATCTGACAATTATGTTTCACCAGGTCAGCCTCTCATCAACTGTATACAACTCCCTGCCTCTGACCTGGCTGCCCTTTACTTATCTTCAGTAAAGCTTATACGCAGACTGGGAAAAATCAATCTCGGAAAGACATGCATTTACACAACCCTTCCATCTTTTTCTGCATCTGTCCTTTCCTGTCTTTCTCATTCCTCCACAGGTTTACCACCTTTTCCTTACTTAACCTTCTTGATCCTAAAGCCACGCTCTGTGACCGTGCCCCCAGCATTGCAGCTTGACCTTTTTATGCCCATGACAGTGCCTTGTACCTACTTTAAAATGTCTCTTTTACATGTGCAGAAGAGCTACTCTCCTTCCTCGCCCTGCTCTTGTTCTCTGTGCTTAATCCAATCTTTAAAAAAAAAACTGTGGCACACTCCTCTTCCCTCCTACATGGCATCAGATACATGCTAGGACTATAGAGAAGAGAGGACTGCAGGGATGTTTGCAGACATATCCATTTGATATATGAGAGACCACAGAGTAGAAATCAAATGCTGCAGGCATGTTACAGCTTCACAGCATGATGTCAGGCAACAAATATGAGAATCTCTACCGCGGGGATTCTGGATAACGAAAAGACAATCATAACATTTAACACGAGCACAGACTGATAAACAAACAAATTGACACAATTAGATATGTACATGGGGGGAAAAACCCTCATGTATATGCACATACAACCAAACTCATGCTCACAATCACACACACATAATAAAACAAAATCACCACAGGCAATTTTTTAATAAATTGAATAAATGCCGCTTTTTGTGAAATTGTTTTCTATTTAAACAAACAGCCCCACAGTCACAAATTACAAACAAAAATGAGATCGGGTCTCTTCTCAATTCATTTCACATCACAAGGGGAATATGCAAATATAGCGGGGGGAGTAAAAAAAACACTGAGTATGAAAGGGGGAATTGGATTAAAGACAGCATGAGGCGAGATGCTGACTATGAGACAGAGACAGGAAGAGGGAGGAGGACAGAGAGAGACAGCAGAATGTGGTTCCCTGACAAAACAGGCTGAGAAGAGGTGATTACCACAAGCTGAATGCCACCCTGCCCACAGATGCAGGAGGAGAGGGAGAAACCACTCCAATATCCCCTACTCCAACTCACAAAGGACTGCACCACTTGTTCAATACTCCTCCTCACTCGTCAAATAGCATTAACAGATTCCTACTCAGGTGCGAAGAAAAGGATTTTTCGGGTGGGGCAACCAAAAGCAAAAAAAAAAACCAAGCAAACAATACAAATCCAAACTGACGTCCTCTGTGGGCCAGCACAAAATCCTTTATAGGGAGAGATGTAGAGGTCCCTCACTCCCACTTCTCAAAAACAACACCAGTTTCTCTGAGTCACGAGTCATGGCCTACTTCCGTTACTTTTACCGTTTTTTTCCCTTTTCTCATACTGCTGGTTTGAAACACAAAGACTATGTCAAATAAAAATCACTTCATTGTTTTCTCTGGGGGTTTTGTGGTGTACTGAGTAGTTTAGAAGGTAATTGTTTCTCCAGCATCAGCAGGGAATCTAGTCAAGGAGAGAGAAGAATACTTTCATGGGGCCCTGAGCAAGAACAGGCTCCTTAGGCAAACAAGCTGATACTACTGTATATTATATCTGATGCATCAGTGAGAGGAACAGTGTCAGAGCGTGTCAGAGGGCTCTCAAATCCTAACTAAGCACATGCAGTAAAGTCCTTACTAGATCCCAAACCCCCACAAATGGGGTAACACAACCTCATTTTCTTATTGCGTTAAAGAAAGATTATGTGCACAGCAGTAATTAATAGAGAAGCGGAAAATTAAGTGGAAAATATTTGGGGGTTTTTTTCAAAAGAGAAAGCAATTACTAACTTTGTGGGTGCAATTAGAAAATAAGGGGTGTAATGAATCACAGCGCCATGATGGAAATATGTAATATAAGAATATTAGACCTATTTCCAAAATAAGCGAGTGAAAATGATCCCAACCTGGTTAAACAATGTCAATTGATCACACTTAGAGGTCATATGTGACGATACATTGAAAAACGGCAATCACGATGATGGCTTATTATATCAGATATGAGCGATGTGGTAAATTATCTTAATTATAGTCATGACTAGGAGAAGCCACCACATTTTGGTGCATGTATGTCAATGTATCATTTTGTAAATGGCTGACAAACCTTTTAAAAAACAAACATTTGATGTCATTTATTTTAACATTTTAACATTGTTTTTTTCAGGTAAATATGTCAATAAGAAGGGACACCATACGGAGAGTAATCCAGTTCCTTCTGCCCCTTATATGCAGTGAGCCCGAATAAATTATCTGAGACATCAAAGTGTCAAACTAGACATTTTAATCTCCATTTGAACAGCACAAATAACCGCTCTTCTGATGGCTCTAATCATAATGCTGTACCCACTGCCAACTTATTAACATAAGAAAGCTGTGCACCAGTGTGATTAGCATTTCATGTCCACATTAACCAGCTAATCGACACATTCACTTCACATTTAGTAAATCCACCTTCAACAGTTAATAACCGCATGTACTCTTTTCCCCACACAGAATGTAATGCATGCATTCTTGAAATCATCCAGGAGAGGAAACATTTGGAAGTGAAGCATGATTACAAGATCAATAAGGTACATGTTTACATTAAGGAAAGACTATATGGCTTCATGGAAATAATGGTAATGGTGGTAGTTGCTATAAAAGTATGGGAAGCAGCAATGTTAATGTAGAAGAAGAGATCAGAAGCATGATTTTTTCTCGGTACTGGTACATCCGTGTTAGAATGGATGTGACAGTATGCACAAGGTGTGGAAAAAAATGAAAGAAAGTTTCAACACTTGAATAGAATCACTACAATGATGCTCCAATAAAAAGAACCTGCACTAATAGGAAGGCACAGGCAATACCTGTCCCTGAAAAGCCTAATTTCAAATCTAGTACAGTTTCTTTTTAGTTTCTTTTATGCTGTGGCTCTGGATTGCTGAGTGTGCCTATTATTTTGTCCAACACTTGTATGTTTTATTCTATGGTAAGCAGCACTGAATGTTGCTGACTTGAATAGGCCTCCTCTTTGAACTGCTGGCAGACTGCTGCCTGACAGGGCTTTCTGTTTGACATTCAGCAGGTGACTGTCAGCACCACGGAAGGCTCTGTGCTACTGAGAGTTCACGGTGGGCAAATAAGTTGAGACGACGCAACACATGGGGCCTTATTAAAACCGCTGTTATCGCACCTGGGTTCAAACTTAGTATGACCACACATTCTCCCACTTGCACACCAACAAACACCTACAAAGACACACACTTACAAAGCATTATAATCATTCTTTCTCTTTCTCTCTGTGTGTCTAGGAGCACTTTTATCTATGAGACAGACCACAGATGAAACACCCAAGCAAAATCACATGCAATGGTAAGAAGCAAAATTACATGGGAGATTAGGTTAAATCTCTTCAATAAAACTTTTAAAAACCTGCTAAAATGGACTCATTCACTCAGAGAGATGTGTGCATGGAGATTGGGAATGAAACAGGCGGAAGAAAGGCATGTCCTACCAGACTCCCGCCGTCAGGCATCTATCTGGAAAGCTGCTGTCACAGGATAAAGGACATGCCATGCCTTTGATCAGGAGATGAGAGTTTTGCAGGTGAGAGAGGTAAAATGGAGGAACATATCTGAATATCTGTCAGGCAAGAGCGGCTTATTTCTGTTACACATCTGTGCAAAAATAAATAAATAAAACGCCAGAATTCTGACTCTATTCTATTTTTGCTCTTGCTGAAAAACCTCCAGACACCCCATTGTAAGAATGTGTCCCAATCAGGAACGCAATTACAATCTAGACCATGCTGTGCAATGTAACAGCAGCAGGCAGTTCGAATGAAAGCTGCGCACACTGTTTCCTGCACACTGTGTAGCGCAATTACAAAGCAAATCATTTGGATTCCTTGTTTTTGTTTTTCTTGTTTTTAAGAAGTCTAACTTTTGGCGGAGCAACAACACAAAACTTGAACACATGAGTTTTACCTTTCCTCCAAGAATATGAGCGGCTGCCTGACTGTGGCAGTGCTACTTTAAATCCCCGGGACTAGAGAGTGAATGAGAGGAGGATTAGAGGGGTAATGCCAGCAGATGAGAGGGAGCGAGGGTCGCAGTGGTTTGCCACTCTGCAAGGATTAGCTCTGAAAACAACTTCACAGTCGAAAACTCTGTCAATCAAGGACATACTCAAACCAGTATGTTCCCTGAAACATAAACTAAAAAAAACCTAATCTTCTCCCTGCTATAAAGGAGCGTATAATGTCCAATCATAATTGAAATATCTCATGCATATCATAATAAATTGGACAAATGTTTACCGTAAATGCATAAAAGAAAATGTTGAATTGCTGGAGCTCATATTGCAGGTATGGGACTGTGATAGATGATGATAGGCACACCTGTGGAATGAACCTGTGCTGCAGCTACACTGACAGTCCTGTATGGATGTGATGGATGGATGGATGTCAGGCCCGGTGTGGGGCTTCACTGATGAAGGGCGATGTGTCCAGATGGCAGCGCATTTTTACAGAATGCCATTAAAATAGGGCATCATCCCCACAATGCAAGTGTGTGTGTGTGTGTGTGTGTGTGTGTTTGTGTGTGTGTGTGTGTGTGTGTGGGGGGGGGGGTACATGGCCTAACATAAGTGCGGATTAATGGAGTATTATTCTACACACCTCGTTTATCCTGTATCTTAACAGTGAGCTCCAGGAAAGGCTCAGTCTCCCTATCCAGCCTCCTGCTGATCGTGATATCTCCACTGTCGCGCCCCACGGTGACCGGAGAGCTCTTTGACTCCGGGTACACCAACTCATAGGCAGCTGACTGAAACCTGGTGGGACCCAGGCTCGTTATGACTGAGCCGATGCTGGCGTCTTCAGACACGTTGAGGGAAACCACTGTGCCGGGGTCAAGTAAAGCCCTCGGGGTCCGTCCTCCCCTCCCTGACCCCGCTGAAAATTGAGCAGAACGCGTCGCCCACCGCTGTGGAGCGACAGTAACCACTACACCCGTGCTGGTCAGAGGGGGCCATCCGTGATCTCTGGCAAAAACATGGAATTTGACTTCAGATTGGAGCCCCAGGATAGAGTCAACCAGCATAACTTCCCCTGTTTTCGGGACAACGTAGAAACTGCCGTTTTTGGGGATGGAAATGTATGTCAACTCTGCGTTGTTGCCGCTGTCTGCGTCGACAGCCTGCAGCCTGTAAACCACACTACGGAGAGCGGTGGTGTCATCTAAAGTTATGTGAACGGCGTCTGCACTGCGAAAAGTCGGTTCGTGATCGTTGCTGTCCAAAACGTCCACTTTTACCGACGCGACCTCGAAGGCGACAGACTCCGACACGCAAGTCTGGCAACACAGACTTACACTCAGCAGGTATTCTGCGCGAGCCTCCCTGTCTAAAACCCGGGAAGTTTTTAGCAATATATTTCCCCGCTTATGGTGTGCGAAGGCGCGAAAATCTTCGCTGCCGTTTCCATACAGTTTGAAATGCATCCCGGAGACTGGGCACCATTTTTGCGCGTTGATGCGCCTCACCGGAATGCTTAGTCCGTTTACTTTAGAAGCAGTCGGGGAGTTCTCAAAAACATGCCCGTGAAAGAAAGGTAGTCGCTCCTGTGTTTGATATCCAGCAGCCGGTGTCAGAAGGCAGCATAACAAAACACTCCAAATCATGTTGGTGGCAAGTTCCGAGCGACTCATGGCGGTTGGTAGAAAATCATTTAAAAAGAAAACACTTGGAAACGTTTCCTTCATAGTTATCCGCGATATGATCCTTCCAGGAGACCCCTCTCAACTTGGAGCTTCTTTCATCCTGAGAGATTCGTTTCTTGCAGCACGGCTGCGTGCGTGCAGGCAGTTCACACAGCGCTGCAGGCATTCAGCTGTGTAGCCTGTTCCTATCCAGCATTCAGCACCAGAGCGCCGGACAGCGCCAAGCGCGGGGGCGTGGCGGCGCACGGGGGACGGAGCTCCACGGTGAACCCCACCCTGTGTGCTGGTCAGTATAGGGTCCGCGCCTTAAACCTCTCTACGCCGGCTGAGCCTGTGCACACGCAGCAAGAGCCTGCCCAGCTGTGTGACACAGCCTGCCACAAATCCGCTCTCAGCGTGAGGAAAATCACTCATCCTTCCTGTAAAGTCGCGTAAAATATCCCTCCTCTCGACGCTCTGGGCTCCAGTGAAGCAGTTTGAAGCTGCCTTGCTCAACTACATTTTTTTTTACAGTTGCTGCTACAGGAGGAATTACTGGTGCACTGCACTCTTTTTACTACCTGTCTGCCTGAGGAATTACACCCACAACCTTCTGGTCACAAGTCCCCTCGAAACTTCAGGTTGCAGTTCATTCTTGTATTTCTGCAAGCACGTGTCCATACAATCACGCAGCACTTAAAGCTTGAAGAAGACAAGAAAATGGAAAATGCATCAATACAAATTAAATTGCATGATGTGAAACTGTGTAAACATTGGGCTGTGTATTCCTCTGTGTCTTTGCAGCCATTGTTATACACCACAGTTTATATTAACACTGTCACCCTGATTGCTCTTCCTTTCCCTTCCCACTCTGTAAGCCTGCAGAGCACCCTAAACCTAATCTGTAGATGACTGCTACTAATTCCCACAGTCTGCACACTTTCCAATTCCCCTCACTTCTCTCACAAGTCAGAAGACTAAATATTACATGGAATGGAAGGCGCTGAATTGTCAAAGAGATAAGGAAATAATGGTCTAGAGAAGCATGGCTGCATGCTCTATTGAGTTTGTCTCCCATGTCAGGTCAAACTTTACTTTAGATATGCATGGATCAATATTCATATGTACTGCGGGCGGGATGCTGCACCTGTAATTCAATGCCATTTCTCCACTAGTCTACATCTGTATTCAGTTTGAAAACTCATGGTACTGCTGAAAGATCCTTATCAATTTGCATCTACAATCCATCACCGCAATTTAAGTCGAATCCACTTTCTGCAGTAAACGGTTCTTTTCAGGCAATAACTCTGGTAACTGGCGGTGAGCCCCAAGACAATTTCAAATCACCGCCTGCAGCTGGAGCACAAAGCTCATATTGGTTGATCGCTGATTTCTTTTACATGGTGCAAGTTGTGGGCTGTGTCACCATGTGCTATCACACACTCAATTGGTGTTTCTACAATCTCTGACCTGAGGAGGGAAAGGTATTTTAAAAAAAATGTTCACCAAAATAGCCTCAGACCACAATATGACAGGGAGCCTATTGATGGGAAATGACCGTATGTGTAAAATAGACACTGTCTGGGAGGACTCTGTGTTCTCTATTCTGCTCTGTAACTTCTCTTTGAACTTCATAAGTGCTTCATGAATGCAAATCAAATCCTATCTTTTATCATGTTGTCTCGTCACATGGTGAAATTCACCGTGACTGGCCGGGTTGGAGCTAGCCGTAGCAAACGCTAGTTCAATCACAGAGCGAGGGATGCTTTGCACGAGGGTTACAGCAGTCATCCACTGAGATGAAAGATCATCACACACCACATAAAAACAACAGCGCTGTAATTAATTTTAAATAAATACTACTACTAATAATAATAATGAAATGGTCTCATCATCCCTCATCCCTGTTCTCTGATAGATAAGGGAGAGAGAGCTGCAGGGCATTAAAGGGAAAGAAAATCTCTCTGAAGAAAGCAGTCGACGAACATTAGAAAGCTTCATGCTTACTTAATGAATAATTGACTGAATCCATTCCCTTCACTCAAACAGAGGCAGATAAAGCTTCTGAAGGCAAAGGTTGCAGCCTTGTAGCATTTAAAACATTCTACCTTTGTGCCTGTGCTCCTTAGAGACCGAGGATGATGGGATTTAGGGGGATGGAGGGTCCATAATTTACCGTGTGTGTCCTGTAAGTTGCGGGTTGTCTATCATTCTTCCTGGAAAAGAAGGGTAAAAAAAAAAAAACAGGAAATAATGGAAGGTAATGTTAAGAAGACTTGGCACTAACATCAGTTAATAGGCAGTTTACAGCAAGTAGAATGTGTTTAAAATAGACTGTTTGGCTGAAGTCGATGACATAATTGGCTGAAACTGGCAGGTTTTTTAAAGAATGACAGGACAATTAAAAAGGATGACAAAGCATCCAGCTCTCAGGTGCTATTCATCGGTGAACATTAATAGTGTACATTTATGGGACCCCTACCTCACGTATTCCCCTGGAAGAGCTGCAAAGAGCCATTTCTGAAACCACCATGACAGGAGGAGTAGCTCTGTAGTGTCGTTCATAGTGTAGTGTTCCTGCGTATAACGGCCCCTCAGGACATTTTCCCTCATCACAACCTGAAGGCAAAAAGCATTTAGAGGAGCTGGATAAATATAAAGACATTTCCCTCATGTATTAGGTACGGCTAATTAGATTTGATCTGTGATCCCCTTAAGGCTCCTACCACCTACTGTAGTAGTTAAGCAGTGCTGTAGAAACCCAAACTGTTTATGAATAAAGGTATTAATTATGGAGCAAAGTGTGCAAGCAGGTACCAAATTTACCTTCACCAATAATAATGCAGCAGAGGTACCATCTGGTTTGGAAAAAGTCAGTTTTGTGAAAAACAGAAACCAAACCATCCAATTACCAAATGTCTCTTTAGCCTTTCACTTAGACTGCTACATCTCAGAGCTTCACTGAAAGCCTCAGCGAGTATAACACAATGGGAACAACAGCAGCCACTTAGAAGGGAAAAGCCCAAAATAATTGAATGATTAATGCATGGTCTGTTGTTTTGATCAAAAAAAATGCACACACTCAAGGGCCACATCATGTATGAGGAGCACTTTTATTATATCAACATTCTGACTAGTGGAGCCTGGGGTTGCCCCGGTGATTAGCACATTAAAAAAAAATGTTCATTGATTTGAACAGTATCTTGTTCTAGCCCCGAACAATCGTGGTTTTCTATTAGCACATTAAAAGATTTCTCACATCATCAGGAGACACAGGAGACAGTCGAAAAATGAAAGAAAATGAAAATTAGCACAGTTCCATGTCCCTCTTGCCCTGCCCAACTAAGAGGTGAGATTTTTCTTCTTTTTTTTTGAAAGAGGCAGTGATGATGTTCTCTTTGAAACACAGTTTAGAGAGTGAGAACATTACCGCTCAGATGCACAATCGCACTGCTCAATTCTTTTCTCAGTTAATTAGCCCATCAAGCCCCAGCCATTGGGCAGGTTTACATTACTACACCAGTTCAAGGCCACAAACTAATAGTGGAAATTTAATAATGTGCTATTTATAAGGCTGAGAGGATTATGAGGGACCCATTTGGGGAGAAATATGAAAAATACTGAAGGGCTTCCTGAGCAAAGCAGATTTAAAGGTCTCATATTTTAACAAGTGAAATCTCCATGTCTTTTTTATTATTATTATAAAGCAAGTCAAGGTGTGATATAAATACTGCAAACGTATCAAAATGCTCAATCCACAGAGAAATGCACACAGCCTGTATTCTGAAACTGTGTCTTTAAACAAACTGGCAGGACTCCTGTACGCTTGTGATGTTATGAATAAACTATTTATAGATAGAAATTGCTGCTACAGCCATTCCCCGGCTGCAATGAAGGTGCAGAGCCACAGAGAGCGCAGATGCAGAAGATGCGGAATCTCTGACCAATCAGAGCAGACTAGGCTTTTTCAGGGGGGGTTTAAAGAGACAGTGAAACAAAGTGTTCCAGACAGAAGGTGACTACAGGTTTATTCAGACAGACAGTATGAGAAAATAAAGTGTTTTTTAAACATTAAAGCATGGAAACAGGTTTTAGTAGAAACCCAAAATACAAGTATGAACATAAAAATGAGCATAACATGTGTTCTTTACTAAATTCTTTAGTCACGGTGGTCCCCCAGCATCTCCCCCACACTGGACCAAAACAAAAAACCTCCACCCATCATATGGTTAGACCACTGGATCAAACTGTCTGATCTCCATTATCTGGTCCTATTCCTCCACTTGTCTTTGCAAATCAATTATAACTGTCAGTGATGAGTCAGTGTCAGAGATTAAAAGAGATCACTTATATTCCTCTCTGCCTCATTCTTCCACTTCTATGAAGTCTATTGTTCATTTTTTTTCCAGGAGTACTTAAGTGGCTTCTTATAAATGGTTTGTCTAAATGGACTTTTATCATAGTGTATTATAGGCTACAGCAGTTCAGGGAAAAGGCTCCTGTGGTTCATCATCACTGTTGTCATCCGGGGGGGAAATAGCTTTACACAGTCTGTTAAGGAGTTGTTTTTCAGCAGGACCAATCATTTAAAGAATAATGAGGGGGTTTAACCAGCTCCCAGGAACATAAATCCCACAGCCTGCTTGTGAAGAGTTTGTTTTACAAAATAAAAGCCTCCCCATGCTGGCCAAAATGGACGCACGTGTTAAGTAAATTCGACTTAGCCTCTTGACCTTTTTAATGGAATTCCAGTGTTAACTTCCTGTCAGCTGATGTCACTCACATACACTGCACCAGGAGATAAACAGAGAATGTTTTGGGATGTTTATGTTTACATCTGTGAAAAGGCCCATATGGTGGTCTACATTTTGTTGTACATCGCTCACAGGTTTATGTAAGACATATATTTTGGTCATTTGACGTCATTCAAGTGAACAAAGAGCCTACAGTTGAGTAGGTTAGTTCGCAGTTAGTTCCCATGGTGTCCTTGGTGTGTGACATAAATGCTTCGTCCTGGAGGAACGCCCTTACCTGCTTCTTTTCTTTTTTTATCCCACTAATCGTTCGCCGTCCGCATGTCAAGTATCTTTACAGAAGCAGTAACGTCGATCTCCTCTATTACTGGTTCCTGTCGGCGCCAGTTCGCTCGGCCACAGTGAAGGGTCTCTGGCGCCCTCGTCTGTTTCTTTAGAGTACTGCAGTCTTGTAATTAGTAGGAAGTTATAGTGAACTAAGCAGGAAATTACGAGGGAAAAATAGATATAATTGGGTTTCAGGTGAAACTACAGCAGACACACTGATGAAAATACATATTACTAGAAAAAAACATAAAATAGGCTACTGAGATTAACTGCAACATAAAATGTTTAGTAAGGAAAGCCCCTTAAAAGATACAATTCAAATAAAAAACAAAGATAAATACAAGTAGAAAGTCAAGAAGAAATAAATCTTGGGACACTGGAGAAAATAGTTAAAGCCAGTTTTAGAAAGTAAATATACAACTAATAAATGGGGTTAATAGAGTAACCTAATAACTATCGAGCTACTGCCAAATAGGCTACACTGCATGTTAGCAACCAAAGACTAACATATTGTTTGCATTCCTGATGTGTTGGAGAGATTTGACACCTTTTAAGGAGAACTTTACAACCCAGCCATTTAACAATAAAAAGCATGTTTAATTGCAGAATATATTGACAGTACAGTACAGCAATAAAAACACTGCCATATTGCTCCTATTTTACATGACTTGCACAGCTGCTGTTCAGCTTATTAAACACAAACAATAATACGGTACTTGTACAGTAATGATGAGAAACACAACATAAAGACAGGCTCACAGAGCACATTGCCCATCACTTTCCACTGACAGGTGGCTGTGTTAATTAAGAAATGCACAATATTATAATAATCATAAGAGCAATTACAAAGACACAGAGCATTCGATCCTTACAGTAGTGACATCCTCATCACTGGGGCCTAAAGGACAAAGTAGGCTGAAAAACTGGTCACGCAGGGAGCAGAGATGTACAGCCACATAGCCCAGACAAACAGAAACAAAACAAAGTGAAGAATAAAAACCAAAAAAATATGGATTACTTTGTACGTACGCAATACATACATGAAAGATGACATGAAATTGTCAATTGTCATTACTCTGTGAACTGGTCTTCATTCACCACATAACATCCTCTGTGTTACTGGTACCTCCGTTCTGAGTGCAGCTGCATGTCCCTACAAAGCTTCAGTTTGTAAATAAGGGCACCACAGCTACTTCTTAACAGCCCTCTTCTCCCTCAGCTACCGCAGAATCCTGGGAGCCGATCTGTCGTCAGTCACTGCCTTGCGGAGCCTCACCCCCCGGCGTATAGACACCAGCATATCTTTGTCCTCCTGGGTCATAGGGGATGACTCCTGGGGCGCAAACTGAGCTGGATCCCCTGGCAGAGGGCTGCTGAAAGGGAAGTGACCCTCACCGAGTGCGTGGGCGCTGGCTGCCAGCTCTCCTATCTTCTCCACCAGGCTGTGGCGGTTGGCAGCAAGCAGAGGGTCCTCCTCAGTGCTGTGGGCGGCCATGTTGGGGCCCTGCTGGGTGTAAACAGTCCTGTCCGCCCCTCCTCCTCCACAGCCCCAAGCTGTGTCGGGGAGGCTCATCCGCTTTGGAGAAGCCCTCATGTAGTCACTAGCAGTTGGGTCATCACCATACAGAAAGTCCTCGCTGCCCGCATGATGCTGGGACGGGCTGGCATACCCCGGTGTATCAGGCACTGTGGGGGTCTTGACTGGCACGATAGGGGGCCGGATGGGAATGGGGCCAGATGTGGAGGGCGTGCGTCTCACTCCAGTTTTGGAGGATGGAGTCCGGCGAATGGTGGCCGTCCCTGAGGTAATGACTCCAGAGGTGCTTCCCCCTGCACCGTTTGGAGTGCCCTGCAGCGTCTTACCTGCAGGCAGACCTGCTGTGCTGGCAGGCCTCTTGGTTTGGATCATGCGGCGGTAGCTTTGAGCAATGTTACTATGGCGAGGGATGGTGGAGGACTTGTCAAAGTCTGCCTGTCCTTCGCTGTCAGCATCCCCATTTAGAGAGTAGCACTCATAATCAGAACCTAGAAGCGACAGTGAATCATGAGCATCTATTTTCCAATGCATGATACAAAATACTGAAAACACCAGTGTTTTGAAGAGTCATTTCGCAGCCGTTGAGCTTTATTACATAACTACAGTAATCATGTTGGCATTGAAAGCAAATAATACAGCACTTTCCAAATTACAAAAAATCACATCATAATTACATTTAAAAACAACAGGACAATTCTATGCCTCTGAGGGAGTGTATGGCTGTGATGGGTGAGTGTTACCTTGTGAGGGTATGGTGTCCTCGGAACAGGAGGGGGTGTTGGTCTGAGTGCTGTAGCCACTGGAGTACTGCAGAGAGTCCCTGCTGCTCTTCTGCTGCTCCATACTCAAGCCTCTGGTCAGAACCATAGCTAGAGTACTGGCTGCTGGAGAGAGTGGTTCACCATGCTGACACACACACACACACACACACACACACACACACACACACACACACACACACAGAAAGTACATAGAGATAAGCACACATTTACATATGCAATTCACCACACTACTATTCTCTAGGCATACAAAGTTATGTACTGACATTTAAAGTTCTACTCCCTGAGGACTTCTTACCTTGGCTGTGATGGTTCCTGGGCCAATTCTCGCTCGATGTGGATCATCTAGATGCATCCCAGAATACCCCAGTGGACTCGGCGGAGCTTCAAATTCTCTCATCTTATCCACAGACCCCCTCCTACGCTGCAAAGTGCTGGACAGTGATGGCTCACAGGATTTGGCCCAGTCCTGCAGCAGCAGCAGACGGAACAATGAGCCTCTCCTAACAACTGTGGGTCTCCAGTGGTGTCCACCCAACAGTCGTGCAAGTCAGTTAAACACGGGAGCAACTATTTGGCTCATGAACTGGTTAGATGTGGATGTAGCTTGATGAGCGACAGCAACATGGTGACTGTGAGGTTAATATTTACGCTCATTAATGTGCATGAAGGCAATAAAACAAGAAGCAAAGAAGCAAAGAAGCAACAGCGTTTTAAAAGAGCAAACCCAAAAAGTAAAATTGCAAATGAAAACAAACCTTCCAGCTAGGAACCTTTGATGTGGGTGAGGGAGTGTTGGATCCAGGGGAGTGGTTAAATGTGGGGGACGCAGGAAGTATGACAGAGAGAGGCCTGATGGTGCCAGTGTGAGAGAAAGCAGGGCGGAAGGTACCGAAGGATGAGCATGAGCCAAACTGCGAAATGGACAGACAAGTCTGAGTCAGAGTGCTCGCCATCCATAAATAGTCTACGTCAAACCGCACTGCGGCTGTCAAGAAGAGCCCACGGGCCTCTTTAAGCTATAGATAACAATGAGTGGAATGCACAGCATATTTTGTGTGTGTGTGTGTGTGTGTGTGTGTGTGTGTGTGTGTGTGTGTGTGTGTGTGTGTGTGTGTGTGTGTGTGTGTGTGTGTGTGTGTGTGTGTGTGTGTGTGTGTGTGTGTGTGTGTGTGTGTGTGTGTGTGTGTCCAATAAAGCAAGTAGATTGGTGAGATGCCTGCAGTACGAACCGCTGTGGGAGAGTTGCACTCGCTGACAGACTGGCAGGTTTCTGAAGCCTCAGAGGAGGCTGAGCTTGTTGATTTCTGGGAAAGGGAAGATGGAGTCAAAAACAGTGGGGAAGGAGGTGTGGGAGATGAGAGATGCACAGAAAGAGGGTGAGAGTTGAAGAAGAGCGTTGATGAGCTTTAGGAGACGGGAGGTATTTCGGTCTCTGAGGAGATCTTTAGACCACAGACTGGATAGAAAATAAAGTAGCCTGGAAGATCATTGATTCAGAAAAGAACATTGCATCAGTTTGGGTGCTGCTGAGTACGTTCTATATACTACACTCACATAACTTTCTCAGTCTGGTGGGATAAAAATTCAACATTTGCAACAGAGGAAGCTCTGTTGCAGCAAAACCAAGAAGCTCTGTCTGGGTTTGGTGGTTGAGCTATCGAGCTGTTATTGAGACGTATGGGTTTCTGTCTGAAGTGCAAACATGACAAGATTGAAGGTGCAAGATGTATGAAGGATTGTTGTTAAAAAGAGTGAATTGCCGTGGAGCTACTGTGTCATGAAAGAGGTGTCATTTCTGTGTCCTCCTGCCCTACAGCATTACTGCCTGAGGAATCTCTGGAGCTAACAAGTCTGATTTGTTCCGTTTTTTTTTTCCTGCCATAAAATCCCTTAGTTCCTCCTGATCAAAGAATAAACTCTAGTGTTATGGCTAAGACTGCTACCTGGCTGGTGATGTCAGAGGGCATGGGCGACGGAGGCTTGGAGTGGGTGTTGGCATCCTGCGATACAAAGCCCGAGTCGTGGGAGGAGACGCTGCTGAGCCGATGGGCTCCTGCCGAGGGCATCTGGAGGATGCTGTTGACAGGATATCACATCGTAAATGACTCAATATATTTGGAGGATATACAATGACCAAACTAAAACAAATCAAACAATTAATGTATGCATTTACAGTGTCATTGTTAAATGAAAAACATGTTAAATTATTGTTTCCTTCTGTTACAAAAAACAACTACTTTTTTTATTGGATTGTTTATTATTTAGTAGTTTATTATAATTTATTAGATACGTTTGTTTCATTGAGACGTGCCTTTTCCATGTCACATTAAAATTAAATGATAACACAGAAAACTACCTGAAGAGGGGTATTGCATGTCTTTGTTGTCCAGCAGAGAGCAGCATACACGTACAAATACTTAATGCACAAGCTTTTTATTTTTTAGAAAAGCAGATACATCAACCGTGTTCAAATTAAAATATAATCATCTGTCCCATCACACCAGGGGCCTGGCTGTGGGTGGGACTTAGTGCCAATGATAGCAGCACATTTATGATTGACGAGGGTGAGTCTGAAGCCCCTTTCGTACAGCATGTTTGTTGCTGTTGTTTGTGGTTTTGTTCTGTTATGGGAAGATTTGCGTTCAGTCCATGGCAGAAAAGACAAAAAATGGATCACAAAAGCTGAGATCATGAAGGCAGTGTTATGTGAAAATTCTAAATGATGCCATTCTTCTCAGTTTGGTACATCAAAGAGCATTCAAAAGTTATCTCTTCTTTGATTTGTCTTTCCCTCTGAACATTAACAACTTTCTTTGAGGTTTTTTTTTACTCTTGCTATGTCATTCTCACTCCGCTTTGCTTCTCTTTGTCACCCACACATTTGAAAATATACAACTTGTGCTTCTTACCTTCCCTCTGTACTGCTCTCCCACATCTCCTTCCCCCCCTCTCCCTCTGGAATATATCTGAAGTTATCACTTCTCCTTAATCTTTGTACTCTAGGGTAAGGCTTAAGGTGGAATGCTAAATTAAATATGACAACTAAAACAACCATATATGATTCATTACTAGACACTATTTCTTTCTCATCTGTGTCTTTAAAGAAGTACTAAGTGAGCTTGTTTTTCTTCTATTCTTTTTTTCATTTTGTACCCACAACTGAACCATGCAGCGGAAATTATAAGATTTTCAGTCCATGAAAAACCTCTTACAGACTTAGTGGATAAACTAAGTTAAGCTTTGCATGGACTAGTCTTATTCTACCCTAAAACACATAACTCTAATTGCGATGTAAAACCTAAATCTGCATCCAAATTAGTCAGCCAAACATAAATATAGAGCACTAAAAATAGACTGCGGTGTTTATTGGTACAAACATCAGGGAGGTTTTGTAAGACTAAAGCAAAGTGATGACTTGAGATGTTCCTCAACTCAACATTACAAGGGTTTACATATAAAGAATAGCTAATTTCTCTGACTCACATTCATGGATAACTTGTTGAACCATCACCATTGGACTTATGAGAAATATGTGGAATTTGGCTCTTGTGTAGGCTCATGGCTGTCAGGCTGTAATGTTTCACAGCTTTGGAGCTAATCTGGGTGTAAGAAGCTTGAGAACCGCAAATCTACCGGGAGCAAGAGCTGAGACGCTGGCGAGATACGCCATGTACTGCATGTCGACTGTCACTGGCGTTGTGTGTGAGTGTGTGTGTGTGTGTGTGTGTGTGTGTGTGTGTGTGTGTGTGTGTGTGTGTGTGTGTGTGTGTGTGTGGGGGGGGGGGGGGGGGGGGGGGTAGTCATGACAACCTTTAATAGTGAATGATTTTGCTTGTTGAAATCAAGAATGTGCATGGGTGTCTACTCTAAACTGCAGGACAGCTCAGATCCAACGTGAATAAAATCTTCCTTTAGCAACCTATCCAACACAGAGCTCGAAACAAAACACACCGAACAGAGAACAAAGGGGAAAAAGGTGTGTGTGATATACCTGCACATGCTGCTCTTTCTGGAGCCAGTGCTGCTTGGGGAGGAAGGAGGGGTCTGGTAGGACCAGCTATAGTCGGAGCCTTTCAGGTCCCGGATAACCTGTGGCGACACATAATCATATGGTAATGATAAAGTTACAATATTAGGTAGGTAGCTACCAGTTCGGATAGGTAGGAAGAAAAACATGTAATTGTTTAGATATACTTTAACAAATTACAACAAATCAAGCCTTGCCTCGTTATGTCACGCTCAAGACTTTACAGCAGAGCACGTGGGATCAACTCAAAATAAGCTCAAGGGACAAGAAAGTCAATGGCATTAAAAATTAAGTTTTATCAGGTTCTGATTACATGGAAAATAGTTAATCGTAGGATCCATTAATTTCTGGTTATGATATAATTGTTGACAATGAGAAAAATATAGAATATCACAAGATTTATCATTTAAAGGCAAGTTTGGGTCCCCTGCTAGAGCTGCTGCCCCCACGACCCGACCACGTATAAGCGGTTGAAGATGAGTGAGTGAGTGAAGATTTATCATTTAATAGCCTTGAACCTTCTCTGATTGGATGTCAGATTATAAATGTACCAGCAGCATTTATTGAATCAGTAGCAATATTTTACCTGCTCACTGGCTGCTGGCAGCTTATGTGGATCTTCAGTCAGCATGGTGAGATCATCAACAATTGGCTGTAAATGTGTTACCTCCCCCAGCATGGCAATCTCTACATTCTGGAGGGGGAAACAGGACGGATCAACATAAACTGCTACCACATCAACAGAAAGAGCAAGCAAATTAGAACTATCTATTTACATATATATTTACATAGCTATTGACATTTAAATGATAACAAAACAAAGGCTAAATGTTCCTCACCACCACGGGCTGCAGCAGGTTAATGAATGTACAGTAACGCCCCCTCTCTTCCAGTAGGGCTCTTCGCACCGCCTGCTTCTCCGTCTCCTCCATCAGCAGGTACAAGTCACTGACATCCTGCATGGCACTGTCCAGCTGGGGGCGCAGGTTACCCCGGCCTGTGCAAGGAAAAGCAAGGGAGCAGAGAAGGGGGGGACAAAGGAGAACAGAGGTGAGGGGTGTTGGGTGAAGATAGACACGAGAGGAGGAGGAATGAAGAGGGGAATAGGAATTTTGGAAGTGACATGAAGGAAGAGAAGTACACAAAGATCAGGTGAGGGAAAGAGAGTGATGAGAGATGATTAGAACATATAATGATAAATTGTTTGTTTACTGGAGGTCAACACACTAACAAAAATTACTCAAATGGTTCATGTACATGGGAATGAAAGGTCCTGGAATGGATGCGATTAGACACACGAAAGTAAACAGAATGTCAATGTCGGTCATTCAAGACACTAGATGACAGGTGAAGGAAGGCAAAATAATAAAAGTTTGAGATGAGGATGCTCATGGTCACTCTGATTGCATGATTTAGACACACATACACTGCCAGATAAAAACACCCTCCAGTATATCTTAGCATATTTAGTTCCGTCTATACCAAATAACAATGCGCTCACTCTAACTACCTTACGACTTACATTTCTAAGTAAGAAATATAGTTTCGAGTGAGTTCAGATTTGTCTTGATACGTCGTTTGCAACAACTCATAATCCCTCTGACAGCGCTGTAATTGTCGTTAAGCAGCACCCTGTATATTTGTCTTACCACTGTCTATATGTTTGAAGCATATCAGCGTTTAATATGACACTTATTAAATTAAGGGTCTCATCGGGATCTGACAGCTTGACAATTAATAGGTCCTTAAAACCAGAAGTTTAGGTCTTTAGTAAGATGCTTAGCACTTGCTGAGCCACATGTCGGCTCATAACAAAGCAGTAATTACTAAGAGGAATGAAAGACCGTCTACCAGATAAGTTGCCAAAAATTGGCAGCTCCTTACTCTATTAAGAGGTATTTAGAAATTGAAAGGCTACATTCGAAACAGATAAATTAATGATTAATGTATAGTGGCTCAGTTCCATTTAGCTACTTCAGTTTTATGGCCCCGCTGCTATTGTACATGCTGGCTCACTGTCACCGCTTACTAGAACACTTGAATAGATCAGTCGTTGTTACGTCATAAGTAACACCTGCACTATTCCTGCTATGACCTTGGCCCTTTTCACTTACAGCTATGTATTAGTTTACATTCTACAATCTTAGGATATTAACAACGAGTGCAACGCTTCAAGTTTGTGTTAAGGAATGGTTTTGATATTCGCCTTCTTGCCGAGAGTTAGGTGAGAAGACACCACTCTTATGTCTGTCACGCTACAACCAACTGCTTAGCTTAGCATAAAGACTGGTAACAGGGGAAAACAGCGAGCTAACTTGCTAACTAGCTTATCCGTAACTGTAACACAGCAATGTGTTGTATTTTTTTATGGTAATTTTTGAAGCTGGTAGGTGGATTTAGTTATATTTGGACAGAGCCAGGCTAGCGTTTTCCCCTTGTTTCCATCCTTTGTGCTAATCTAAGCTAAACAGCTGCTGGTGGTATCTTCATATCTAGTGTACAGGAGAGTGGTATCAATCTCCTCATCTAAATCTGCAATAAAGTGAATGCGTGGTTCCCCAAATGTTAAACAATTCCTTCTTGTAACCAAAAATGCTAAGACAACACAGGATTTTCATTGACTGGCAGTTTGACCAAAAAAAATTAGGCCTTTGAAAACTATGTCATGAAACACAGCAGACATACCTAAAAGCTCTACAGCCAGGGGAAATAGCCAGAAAGAAGTACAGGAGTGGTTGTAGGGGCAAGCAGGGGGAGGAGAGACATAAGAACATTCAGTGTTAGCTGTATCAAATCAGGGTACTTTGCATGTGTATAACTAGCCTGTACCACTGATGTACAGTAAATCCTGTGTGAAAATAGGAGTTTAATAACAACCAGCAGTAGAGGCTAATGCAAGCGCAGCCAGGAAAAACAACCATTTCTTTGATTAATAAGGTAGAAGCAGATAAATCATCCAAAGCTGGAAAGGAGCTCTTTAAAATCATGCCAGGAATTTTATTTGAGTTGTCATTTCTGATTCTACACTCTAGATGGCACCAGTTCAGTCTGAACATCTGGCACAGACCAGCGACCATCAACCAATGTAATATAAACCCTAAAATCTCCAGTTGCATGAGTTGTTTTATTAATCAACAGGTTCTCTTGGATTTTCTCACCTTTTCTTGCTTTTTTCTGGAGTTTTATGGTATCTAACGATTTCCTTTTAATTTCCTGACGAGACCGCTTGTATTCTGTGGAGACAAGAAAAGACGTATCAATTTCTGCCCAATATGCAGTGCTCACAAACACGTATTTATAACTTGTGTTTTCAGGTTGTTCACCTTTGGCATGGTCTTTGTCCAGCTGATTAGCCGTCTTCTTCCATTCCTCTATCCTGTCCTGGAGTGGCGTAACCAGCCCTTCCATAAGAGCACTATAACGACGAGGGGACACAACACAAGGAGAGAAAGTGAGAAGCACAAAAACACTCAGTGCAGAGTGGCAGAGAGGAAGGTCAACAGAGATGGGATGGGAACCAGGAACACAATAATCCACTCAAGGTTAGAGAAAATTGCGGTGGAAGAAAACTCAGGTGACACGTACTTGGTGAAGTGGCGTAATTTTGCCTCAATGCTGCGGTGTCGCATACACATCCTTGTCAGAGCTGAGCCGACATCCCTGGTGGCACCTTGGATAAGACAAAACAAACCAGTTGTCACCCACGATATAATAGGTTGGCATTACAAATCACAGATATGCCCCTTGACCTAGGAAAACATGATTTTCTATGGGGAGAAATAACACATCAATAAAGCATTTTGAGCGGTTAATTCTCTCCTGTCAGTTGGATTTATCAGGATGCGTTTTCTTTTTCCTGCTGGCAAGGCGTTCCAGCTGCAGCCACTAGGTGGACGAGTGCTGATTGTAAAAGCAGAGCCCATAAATGTCACATTTGTTTGGTGAAAGCAAATGGGACACAGAAAAACTAAAACCCTACACACTCCCTTCCTCTGAACAAAACATTTATTTCTCCCTTTGACACTTCCAAGATTGCGTGAGTGATTCTCACCACAGTGTAAACAACAGCTTGTGTGAATCGGGTACTGTACTTTTCCCTCTTTGCTGAAGTGTAATTAAATGGGGTTTTCAGCCCCTAAAGCCCAGACTGGGCCACTGTCTTATGGATGGTTCACAGGCCGGTGTAATACTGATCAGCACTGATCCAGTTGTAATCTGGGCCACATAGGGCTAATCTGAGGGTCTCTCGTCACACACACACACACACACACAATCACACACAATCCTCACCGACTGTAGGCATGCAATATTGTATTTATGTTCATGAATGGTTTTTGGAGCACATGTGCACAGGTTGTGTGTGTGTGTGTGTGTGTGTGTGTGTGTGTGTGTGTGTGTGTGTGTGTGTGTGTGTGTGTGTGTGTGTGTGTGTGTGTGTGTGTGTGTGTGTGTGTGTGTGTGTGTGTGTGTGTGTGTGTGTGTGTGTGTGCGTGCGGACAGGTGGTGTGATTTACCATCCCCCCACCCCCTCTATCCTGGAGGAAAAAGGAGGGAACCCTGTAAGGGGATATCCCTCTATTCTTCCCTGCCTGCACTGCCTTTCCTGTTCTCTCTGTTTCCTAAACACCATTCATGCAGGGCAGACTGAGAGAGAGAAAGAGAGAGAGAAAGAGAGAGAGACAGAGACAGAGGGAAAGAGAGAGAGAGACTGGCTTGAACACTGCACTGCAAAAACAGGCTGTACGAAAGAGTGATCCACAGAAAGAAACAAAAAGACAAACACGACTTATATAGTAGGCCTGGAATCAGACACTGAGTAAAAGGATGCTCCACATAGTTGTCCAGTGAGATCTGCGCTAGTTTCCAGCTATCCCATAAAGAAACTAGGTTACCGACTCCAGCTGATATCACGTCACACTTGAAGTTCAAAGACCATTTCACTCCTCCACTCGACTATCAACTCCAGTGATGGTTGCTCCAGTTCAAGAGACACTGGATCTGGACTCCATCTCACTGAGACATTTTCGTGGGGCAGATGTAGAATAATGCGAGTGTGTTTGTGTGATGTGAGAGAGGAAGGGGAGGGGGGGCTGTCTATGTCAGCATTGCTTTTCTAGGTGACAGAGAGGGGAGGGTTAGAGGTGAAAGGTCATCCAGCTGTATCGCACGCAGGCATTAAAACGCCAGCAGTAAGTGATTGAGTTAACATGTGGAACCTATACGCTGAGCTCTTGCTATAAACAGCGAAAGAGGTGTCCATCTTTAAAAGACTGGTGTTGATTATCTGTCATGTAACGGCCTTTAGTCTGTCGGGCTCATTGCTTCGTAAAGCCAAGTGTTGAGACATTGAGAAACGTGCACACAGCGGGACACGTGTGTGGAGGTTACCCATCCCTCCCTTTTGACTTTCTCCTCTTAAAAGCATTACACGAGGCGCCCACAGCTGCAAATTAGCGTTTGCAGGTTTGAGGGAGACTGAAGGAGAGATAGAGGGGGAGAAAGAGAGAGAGAAAAGTGGGCTCTTTTATCTGTATAACAGACCTTCCCAATGTCACTGTCAGCTAGCGAGTGCCGCTCACCCCCACTCTCCTGTCCTATGCACACCTGCCAATTTCCCTTCCTCTCCCTTCCTCTTCATCTCCCCTCCTCTTCATCTCCCGTCTCCTCCTCCCCCTCCCAGAGGGAGAGCTGACAGCTACATCCTGGGGAGGTTCAGAGGCTTCCTGCCCATGTCCAAGAGCCCTGCTGGCCTATGGCCTCGACCGGATGGACAAGGCTACAGTGATTCACTCCCATAGCACCCTGCATGCATACACACACACATGTGACAAACATACAGTATACAAGCTGGGAGGAGGTTTTGGATTGAAAAAATAAAGAATATCCATCCATCCTTCCATGAAGAGGGATCCCTAACCTTTTCTTTTCTTTGTTTTGAGGGAGTTATTGGAGCCCTTTGAGGTAATTTTGTGGTTTGTTATTTACAAATAAAATATTTAGTATTCGACTATTACTATATTTAGATCTATCACTACTCGTCTTTGCAGCAGTTTGAAATGGGGCTTCAAGTATGTTTGAGCTGGAAAAGTGATTATTTAGCAGACTTGGACCCCTGGGGCTTCGGGGGAAGCAGGGCTGACCTCATAGCAGACACCCACACATGCATGAATGAAGTAAAACACAGACCACGGAGGAAGAGAGCTGTTCCAGCAAGGGACGCATAACAGCATATATCTTAAGACATGGAGCAAAGAACTGGGACTGCCGTGCATGTCACCTGTTTCATTATAAATGCCGAACATGAATATAAATTGCGAACGGATCTGCTGTGAATGTGGAGAAGTGTGTGGTATTGTTGGTGGGAAGGTCAACTTCCCCCAATGTTTGGGTTTGTTGGGATACAGAACCAGCTCAGTGTGGTCCCAGTGTTTACTGAGTGTTTCCATCCAGAGCTGGTTCGGATTAACTCCCCTGATTCTTCAGGGTAGGAGGAGCATTTTAATAGGTCTGCTTTATAGGGGACTCTCCTGCCAGGAGCCGGGAGCCAGGAGCTAAACTGCCACGGGTCTCATTCCCTGATGTCTTCAACATGGTAGATTAACTATCTCTCCCTTTCGGCATCTAAACCCTGTTGCTGGGCTCAGGTTTCATTTGCAGCCGTGAGTATCGAGCTGGAATGAGATTCTGCTGTAGTTACGATTCTAGTTCTTCCGAGTCAAGTGGGTGCTCCCTTGTTCTCCATTTCCTGTGTCAATAAAGCATGTTTATATGGGCTACAGAGCGAAAAAGTACCAAATATCCTCACAGGTACAGTTCCAGGAACATGAAGAGATTTTTGTCAAGTTCTCATACAGTTGCCGTTTAGCAAAGGAAATGCCATCATACTTGAGACAATTATGCAACAGTTTTTTCACACCTTGGCACCGTGGCACCTTGGCACCTTGGCTGTAGAGCTGACTGCAGCTGGCATAGGCTGTTAAGCCTCCTGCTTTTACCTTCGCTCATGCCTTCTAAGTGCTACAGAATGTGAACTGGCAGGGAGACAGCGGTGGATGAAAGGGGCCGTGGGATGAGAGGGGGGGGGGGGGGGGGGGGGTGATCGAGGGTACACACGGCCAAGGTGCCGGCTGGGTACGTCAAGGTAAGGGGCAGGGGAAATGTTAGTTGGCTGCTGCAGGTGCAACAAAGCACTGCCAGGTCAAAGTCTCCCACGTTAGGCCCAGTAAATATATGAATCATTGGTTCATGTAATGTTTTTCATCAGAATCTTCGTGTGGTTTGAGTGTTTATCTTCTCAAAGTAACTGGAACACATCATGCAAACATTTTTTGTCAGTGGAGAAAAGAATCAAAAAGAGAATGAGCATGAATTGCTTTGATTTGATCAGCTTTACTGGTCTTGTTTGGTTACCATTTAAGCAAATACGGCGCTGATATTTCTGAATTCACAAACCTGATAAAACATCATACATTCAAATCATCAAACGTTGGCTTCAAAGCACAGCTGGCGTACTGGCGGTGTATCTCAGTAGGGGCAGTAAGTATTAAAAAATAAAGCAGCATCCCGTGCGTCTGCTGGTTAGGGAATAATATCTTCTGATGGAGGGAAGAGCGGCGGATAAAAGAGCCCCGTGTGGACATCGACTGTGAAACAAATGCATAGTACTGTACGCCTGCAACAAGAGAATTATAGATCTAACTGAAGTTATATAAATTGGGAATGACAGATGCAGACAAGTCTTTTGAGAATCTCTCTGATCTAAGATGCGAGTATATTCACGTCCATAAGAGCCGCACTTGAAAAAAAGGCATTTCACAAGATTCTTTCTTCATGATCGTAACAAAGTAAAGATCTGTTTCACCCAGTTTTGTGGTTCATCTGCTGACAGATTGGGGTGAAAAGTATATTTGACTTTGTAAACAAAACCCGTTGTGGGGGGATTGAGGGAGGGGTTTCATACTGCATTAGCTACTTGCCATCAAGGCAATCATTGTTTATAATTACTGTCTTCAATGAGAGTTTATGGTCCGGTGTTCATACTTGTATTTTGTATTTCAACTAAAACATGTCTGCATGCTATATTGTTCAGAGAACACATTATTTTTCTCATAATGTCAGAATATTTGAAAAAAAGCCCAGTCTGCTCTGTTTGGCCAGTGTTTCCTGGTCTTCCCCATGGTCGCTATCTGAGTTTCTGCACGGTCATTGCAGCCAGGGAATGACTGTAATGGCATTGTAACAGCACTTTCTACATACGTATGTACAGTTGTGACATCAAAACTGTACAAAAGTCACAGCTTGTTTAAAGTCACAGTTTTTGAATATGAGCTGGGCATTTCTCTGTGGCTCTGTAGCATTTTGATACTCTGATACTCACTGGATGTTTAGCACCTCCATCTGCTTTATAATCAAAGAACACACGGAAATCTCACCTTTTTACAATATTTAGGTTTTATATGTTCGGCGAGTATCACAAATGTGCCTCAAGGATGAGGTCTTCAAATAACTGGTTCTATTCAGCAAACAGTCCAGAGCCCTAAGATATTAAATTCACATTGTAATAAAACAGAGAAAAGTTGCAAATCCCATTTAAGAAGCTAGAAAAACCCCAAAGTTTGAGTTTCTGAGTGAACTTATGCACTTTATATGCTGTCTGTTAGCACTGCATTAAAAACCTTTGTGTCACTTCCTTAAATGCCAAATGTCTCTTACCAGCAACAATAGAAATGAAAGGCAGAGGAAGCAGCTTCAGAATCACACACACACACACACACACACACACACACACACACACACACACACACACACACACACACACACACACACACACACACACACACACACACACACACACACACACACACACACACACACACACACACACACACACACACACACACACACACACACACACACACACACACACACACACACACACACACACACATACATACACATACACACACACACACACACACACACACACACACCATTGTTGTCTGGCCATTACTTCACAACCAGAAACACCCACAGACATGGAAAGACCTCAGTGTGTCCTTATGTGGTGAAAACATGATCTGTAGTGCATTAGGACGAGACTGAAGGAGGTGAACAAGGAGGAAGTGATATTTTTCTGTTGAAGGAGTTTCCTGTTCAGGGACATAAATGCTGCTAAAAATAAACGCCACCCCTTGTCCAGATGTGCTTTTCACTGGAGTTGAAAAAGGGGAGACAGAGAGAGAAAACAAGAAAATGAACCGAAATGGAAGAAGAAGACGTAATGTATTGTGCAATAAAGTGGGAAGAACAGAAAATCCACAGGGCACTGTCCTCAATTCGCCTCCTATCCTATATGCAATACAAAGTACCCAAACTTCAAATACAAACAGATACAGACATTGAGGCAGTAGTCTGTGAATGACTCACTTAGTGAAGCAAAGTCTGTGGGCCAGTTCTACCAGACAACACAAGCTGTCTTGTGCACCGCTTTCACTAAGGTCTTCTTCCTCTCAGCTAACCGTGTTCTGCCCACTCTTTTGCTTTGCCATAGTGACTCATTTGCAAACAATGATGACACTCCTGCTGTTGCTCATATAGCATTTCAGAAGCTCCACCTCCACCTGTAGCCTCCTGAGCAATGCTCCTGAGCCATAAGGTACCCTGAAGGAAGGTTTAATATGATCGCTCCCTAGTCTCCTCGGTGCTGAGATTGGTGTGTGCTTGCAGGGAGAGACCAGTTGGAACCTAGATGTCAAATATAAACTCTCGGTTTTATATTTGATAGGAATAACAAAAGCTTTTCCATGTGGGTGGTTGGACTGAAATTTTCTTCTCTGCTATCTAGATTAAATGCTGGACATTGTGTACTGTCATTTTAAACCATAAATGAATCCAAATTTTTTCTCTTTCTTCGTGTTGATTGATTATGGCCACATACTGCCACCACAACCAGCTTCTATGAAGAACTAGAGTGGGACTGGGAGCCCTACTTAGCCAAAAATAATTCAAGTACCTCAATTCAAAACCTTACAACTCTCCTAGCAGCTTTGTGAGGCTGTACTTAGGCACAATGGCACTTTGAGCTGGATTCCTAGCATGCTAACATGCTCACAATGAAAATGCAAATATTTGTATAATATATGTAAAATATTAATATAAAACCGTATAATGTTCACAAATTTTATGGTGCGTTCCATTTGAACTGGGAAGTCAGGTGAATCTCACCTACCCCAAAGTCAAAATCCAAGATGGTTGCTCAGCGCATCAACAGTAAGAAAGCTGTAGTGATATACTGTTTATGAGCACTTCTGTCTTATTTGTGTGCTGTACACACAGTACACACACTGTCTGTGGACATTTTGCTACTGTGTTTGTATGTGCAAAATACTGCGTAACATGTTATCAACTGATATTGCTAACGAATCCCACAGTGAAATTAACGGTTTCCAAACTTTTTGTAAAAGCGCCAACTCGACTGTGATGTCATTACCTGCTTCGCCTTCCAACTTCCAAAGTAAATGGATTATGTCAGCATTATCTTCACCATCTTAGTTTAGCACACAAAGTACAGCTGAATTATTGAAATCCATCTGGCAGGGAAGATTAATGCCTGTACCAAATTTCATGGCAATCCATCTACTAGTTGTTAAGACATTTAGCTAATAACCAAAAACGTCAACCCAGTGGCAATAGAGAGGACAATTCAGGAAATCACTGAAGTCTGTAGAATTCATCCTCTGAGGATTATGAATGTCTAAAACAGTGAAGTAGTGCTGAAAACAATCACAACACAATCACATGATCTGACCAGTGATCCTACGCTCTCAGCTGATTTCTCCAGCTGTTTCCAATCAGAAACCTCAGCTGTGCATGTGTCCCTTTCATTCCCTCTTTAAATGTCCTCCCTTACATTCCTACATCAGGCTCCCTTGTGTGTATTTCCCTCCTCTTACCAGCTCCCTTCCACACTGAGTTCATGTTCAGGATATAGCCGAACACAGTGTTCCCCAAGTCTCATGTTTGTCTTCTTAGAACAGGAGTTATGCAGACCAGAATGATTCGTTTTCTTTCCATTATTATTCTGAGCTTTTTTTTCATCTATTCCTCACATCATTGTCCCAGCCACTTCTCCCTTTGCATGTAGTCATTATAATGGAAAATATATGGAAAACATTAATTTACACAGCGACCACATTGAGATTTGAGGTTGAGGCCGATAAACTTTAGAGAGACATGGAGAGCTGTTCCTACAGACAAGGTAGACAGCTGAGGGAGAAATAAGAGGCCCTTGTCGCTACTTAAGCGAGGTTGTGAAATACCAAAAGAGCCTCACATACAATCTGCAGAATGGCACAGTGGAAGCACAATGGCATTTATTAAAGTGACTGCATCTACGTGTAGATCCAAAACATTTAAAATCCATAAGCTCTGACCCATAAGATGCAAGACTAACCTCCCTGTACCAGTACAATACAGGCTTATATCAGGACTGACCATTAAATGTCAAACCTGATGGATGTCAGTGCTGGTCACATGGGCCACACTCTCATTATTTGACATGTTCGTAAAAATAGCTGTGCTCCTGTAACAGAGCAGAGGACAGTAATCCCCTGATCTCGCTCTGCACTAGGCCACGGTCGCATCTCGTCCATGCCAGGCCGTCCAGATGGCGGATAGGGATATCCGTCCCATCTGCCAACCCAGAGAAGCACAGTGGCCAAGCAGATTACTGCTTCGCTGAGACACTGATCTACTAGCATACCTCCATTCCTCCACTAAGTATGGACTGAATGAGGAAGAGAAAGACAGAAAGACAGAGAGCTTGCAATGGCCCACAGGAACATTATGTCTGTGTAATGGTGTGTCTGCGCTCTACAGGCTCTGGCACACAGATGTAAAGAGATAAAGGTTTCGTCAGTGTTGAGCACAAACGTGCAGTGCATTGCAGTCTGGCCAGTGATCCCAGAGTGTGATTTTTTAAAGCTAGGGGTGGCTGATCAGAAAGAGAAGCGAAGGCAGTCTGTGTCTGTGTGTTACAGAGTGGGGCTAAGAGGATTAGCTAAACGCCTCTGCCTAGCCTGGATACCCAGAGCTGTGGAAATCCCACTGCAACCAAAACCCTACCCCTGGCCAACCCCCCAATCGACTAGACTCATCACACTCTCCGAAAAATATAAGGCTGTATCTCATACCCTGATGGACAACCAGCCCTGAACTCTGACCTTTATCTTATTCAACCATGTCCAAAAATGGAGAAAAAATAGTCGACCTTCCACTAAAACATATGTCATCCAGCTTAGCAACAACAAAACACCAAACCAGTTCAGTCCGGTCCTCTCACAGAAAAAAATTTCATATGAATAACAAAAATGTTCTAGACAACACACCAAAAGCTATTAAGCTAACCTCAAACTAAGTCCAAGGAAAAGATGAGTGTTGAAACATGAAACATGTATATTTTAAAAGACTAAAATTCTCCAAAAACATAGATCTAATGTAGACTTTGTGGCCGTCAGACTTTTATTACACCCAGATGCAAGAGACAGACGTGCCTTTAGACATAGATCCATCAGCACAGCTTGCAGAAACAGTGCTGTCAGACACAGTACCAAACCGGCTGGCAGCCGACTCCTCCAGCTGCTTCATAAAACACAGACGCTGACGCCATGACCATGACCATAAACTCTAAAAATGGACAACACAGGCGAGAGGAAGCCTGACCATGTACAGACACAGAGAGGAGGTTGTAATGTATGGGGGAGGGTCTCACATATAATAAGGCTATTATGGGGTTTATATGAAAAGATTAACATAAAAATACAACAAAACAAGTCAGGTCGGAGAGGAAATAAAACCATTCACTGTCCTCTCTCTCCCTGGATCAATTAAGAAGCTGAATGAGGAAATGTTGCTTTCCTTGGCAGTAAAACATGCACAGTCTGGAGCGCATGTGTGAGAGTCAAAGGGGTGACGAGTGTGTCAAAAAGGTAGGTTAAAGGAAGCAGAAGAACAACGCGATGAAACCTCCAGCTGTGCCAGCAGCTGGAGCTTGTCCCCGAACACGAGAGGGGAATTGGGGTGACAGCGATGATGGCCAACAGTTCATAGCCGAGGGCCGGCCCCCTGTGGTGCAATCAGCCCTATATGGTGGTGCAGACGATGAGATAAACATGATCGCTGAAGGCAGACAGACCCACACACTCGTGAAGGGGGGAAAAACAGCCACAGAAACTTTCAAAATGGTGAGCAAGTAATCTCCATTTATCTACCACAGTTTCCTGGACAGTCTTAAGTTAGTCCATGTAAAGGAAGAGGAAAGAGAAAAACATCTGCATGCCAATTTAGGACAATAACTTTTAACACTGCAGCTGGCAGAAGGGCATATTTGCGTAAACTCTGTCCATGGAGCCTGCAGCCTGGGCTTCAAAGGTTATCCCAATCCACTACGAGCCAGCTCCAGTAAATATCGACATACCTCCTGGTAAATTAATTGCTGGGGTTCAGAGCATGCAAAGACCAGCACAGCTCTCACAGGAGAAGTGGGATTGACATGGTGCGCTGGTTGGTTTAAAAACTGCACGGTATCTTTTATTAGATTCCTTGGAATAATTGTTTGGGTAAAAACAAAAACAATTACTAATGAAGATGTTTCGCTTGAACTTAAATGCTCTGTACACTAAGCCCATTTTAAAGGAAGATAATGATAATGTGATTTAATCTACTGTAAATTTTTACTCTACAAATGCAAATCACAAACTCTCAGGGCCCATAGTGATGACTTTAAACTGCTTATTTTTTATGTCCAACAGTCACATTGTTGTTTTCACAATGACATTCTGCAAAAGCGTCGCATTGAAGGAACGCCGACTTTTTTGGTCATTCACACAGACAAAACAAAGGCTGCGTAAAGACACCCCAGTTTTGACTTCACAAAGAATGCCGGCATTCCGGAAGCCAAAGCCACCGTTAATCAACCACTCAAAGCCAACCCAATCCACAAACTAATAACTTTATATATTAAAGTAGCATAGCTGTCAACATGTGTCCACAGGGGGCATTTTTGGACGCAAGGGGTTACCTTGCTTACCAGCATTTGATGCTTGGTGGGCTACTAGAAGTTTTCAATTGCTCTTCCATGACTACTGGCCAGCAATAAAACAGGCTAAGCGGGTACTCAGATGAGATCAGGCAGTCATGGAAAACGCAAGTCCTTCCCTTCATTTGGATTGGGGTAGTCTGTTTAGGCTGTGGCCTAAATCAAAGGGGGTGCCAAAAAAACCCACAGCAGGCTGTGGTGAAAAGTTGAGACAGACTCAACTTTTTGGAGAAATGCAACCCGTAAACATCCTGCCTCTATCATTGACACAAGAAAGTTGTAAAAACTAAGAAGGTAAAAAAAAAAAATACAAGCACTTAACTGAAGGTTTGTGTAACAGTTGATAGTTTCCTACAACAAGCTCCAGCATGGTCGCTCAGGAAATGTTATAAACATAACACAAATCTGAAAGCAATAGCCTATGTGAAATATAAAGTGCTACCTGTGCTTCATTAGGGAGTTAAAGAACACAGCAGGAGGTCACACAAACCATAAGTGACGTGCCAACCACCGGACAACAATGTGGCATTTTGCCGGATCTGCCTGAGGGTGTGTGTATGCAGCATAATGCTTTCACCCGTGGGCTGTCTGCTCCAGGACTTCAAAGGAAACCAAAGTAGAGGCTTGTTTGGAAAAAAAAAATTATAATATGGAAGTAGATCAATGAAATGTGCTTCTGTAATCTGTGTAAAGTGTAAACGCTAGCATAGCAAACTGAAAAATTAATCCTAGAAAACGCATTGGACTAATCCAAATTTTGACCTGACGATAGTGCTAGATGAAAAGTTAGTGTATCACTAAAGTTATTAGTATTCATCCTCTGGCCACCATGGATATCTTTGCAAAATCTCATAGCAACCAATCCATTAGCTGTTGAGATATTTCAGTCTGGACCAAAGTGGAGTTTGACTGACCAACAAACCGACACAGTCATCCGCAGAGACTGTTTGATAGTTTTTATTTAAAAAAATGAATGTCTTAATTTTCTACCCATCGCTTCATCAGCACCAGACTAAACGTTTCATTAGTTCCTCTTTATTTGTTACAAAGTATCTTATCACCACATAGCGATCCCTGCACCACTCATACAGTCCGTGGCCTGAGAAGGATGACATTAATCCTAAAGTTAATGTCCCTGGGAGAGGAGCAGAAGAGTGAGTGGGTGTATGAGTGACACACTTAGAGGGATTTTATGCATCTATAGCTGTAAAACTCCATGCGGCCCTCGCTCTCATCTCTGTCTGGTCCATCTATCATTCTGCTGTTTTACCTTCTTTTACAGTGGACACACTTTTCCTTTGAAGTCCTGCCTTGAAATGGTCGATACCTCGGCTTTTTTTGAAGCAGGCTGCCGGCTGCTAGCAGGTTGGCCCGAGTCTACCTTGCTTCATCTTGCATTCACATCAGGAATCATTTAGGTTGATGAATCGCCATGACAATAAACTCTACTGTTACTGGACATGCTATAGGAGTAAAACTGGTGAGAATGTGTGAACACTGTTGAAGAAATGCCTCTTTAGTCCCTCCAGCAGTAAGTGGTCACTAGAGGGCTGTGCTAGTGCAAACTGTTTAAAAGCATGTTGGCATGTGACCTGTGAGGTCAGGTGGCCAGCTACCAGCTGTCACTCTTTGAATATCTGCGAGTGCGTGCGTGCGTGCGCGCGTGCCTACGTTTGTGTGATTATGATTGTGTGTGTGTGTCAGGAGTCTTTACACGCTCATCCGCATTTGCAGGCTTTTTTTTGACCTACATACTGCTCTCGACGATCAACTCCAAAAGAAATCTTTGTTAATCAGCTGCCTCTCTGTCCAGCCTGTCTGCTGCCACTAGCAGGGTGACAAAGCAGATCAGGAGACCTCATTAAGTCCGAAGAAACAATAAGCTCAGATTTTCACTTGCCTGAGCCGTCAGCCCCCCACATGCTAGCAGCAGAAATGCGTCTTGAGGGGCTACACTGCCTGTCCACTACTAGTTTTCTTTGATTATAATTGTGTAGCAACTTATTTTCTAAAAAGTAAAAAATCTTCACCTGCTCATAGTATTTTCTCTATGGGGGTGAAATGTGTGACTTGCACAATCACATGTTTAAAATTTGTGTAGTCATGTGTATATACGATATATATATATATATACACACATATATGTCATTTTTCATCCTTACCTCTAGAGTTGGTAGCCATGTCCGCCACCTTCTGAAAGGCATCTAAAAAGGCCACCGCTGCCAGAATCGTTGTCCTGTAAATAAATAGACACATGTTCATTGACTGCATACAGAGTATGAAAATATTGCACACAAACTTTTTTCATCAAGCTTTTACTGTTCACTGGAACAACTTCTCACCTGAGTTGAGAGTGCAGTTTTGTGGCCTTGGCACTGAAGTCTTCCCACACAGGGTAAGAGCTCTGATGAGAGAACGGAAAAGAAATGAGTCAAACAAAGATTTTGCAGTGGACATTTAAGTGCACAGGCATACCTTTTCAAACACATACACTGCATGCATTCATGCTTAAGACAACATAATATTCCCTGGATAGAGTCCGTATTTTCTCCTTAATTTACACGGATAATACAGAGTTGAAAGGTTGCAGTAACTCAAAAAGGAGCGTGGCTTCTTAGCCCAGGGTTAGAAACAGGTTGGTGTATAAGCTCCGTGCTCTGACTTGTCTTTAAAAAGGTCAACATAATGTATCAGTGCACACGTTATATTGTCCTTGATCTGCCTAAACACCCTCCTTCCTTGTTCTTTGCCCAGGGCTGGTATGCATGTTTAGATGTCCTTTGTACACGCATGATCTGCATAAGTTCTCATACCATGACTGTTTATGTGCACTGGGCATGTAGTATGGCTGGTCTTTGAAAAATCTGGATTAGATTTACCCCAGGATCATCACACACTGCCTTGAGCTGTAAGAGCAGAAGCCAAACATAAAACACATTCAAGGCTAGATCCCATTAGAGCAAGAGCTTGAGCCCTGGAGAAAGGAGAGGAAGGGCATAACCCCCATGTGGCCCTTTGATGGAGAGAAGCCAAAAGAGACCGCACATCCTGACTATATATAGTCAGTTTGGGATCGGGAAACAGTCTTGCTCTTCATCACTTCTGGTATAACCTCCATTCTTAAAATGACGGTGTTAAACTCCCAGCTCCTCTCTGCTTTAGAAAGTGATTTAGGAGCCATCATCCCTAACAAAAATGTTTGCCATGATCCTCCCAGCCTCGATGTCTGCACTTGACTCCAACAGGTGCCTAATTAGCTTGTGTGGCCTGTGACTCCCAGTGGGGCAGGAGGGATGCGCTGCCAAGACAGCTGAGGGAGGCGGGTGAAGAAGTAGGCAACGCGGGGTTGCATGCAGAGCAGCAAGGGGAGGGTGGGACACACATTTCACTCTTTTTCCTCAACCGGCAACTCCCTCGTTGTTTTCTGGAGGGCGAGGTCAAAACTGTCATCCTCGGCGGAGGTAAGCGGTGTTGCTCAGGGATATTTTTTGAAAGGTGGTTGCTTTCCCACATGCAGAGGCTTGAGGACACATCCCATTTGCATCGATAGCTGACCTAATTCTTGATTGCTGATGTAATAGAGCTGAATCATTGTATTCCTCTCCCTCCTCTTCTACCACCTACTCTTTTGCTTCTTTTCATGTAGCTTCATCAGACAGTTACATAACCAGCAGGTGGTGCTTTTAGCAGCACATTTTGTCTGTTCAGTCTATAAAAGAGGCTAAGTTAAGTTCTCCAAGTGCAACAAATGGGTATCATGTAGGTAATTGTACACTATACTGTAACATTTTACCCGAATCAACAAGATCACCACAGTGCTGCTGCGTTGCTCCCGGGGGGGTGGGGGGTGGGGGGTAAAGCTGGCCTGACAGGATGGCGTGGCGCAGCCAGGCGGTAGGAATGAGGTCAGATGTCTGTCTCAGACAGTGGACATGGACACTGTGCTGACTAAGGGCTTCAGGCTCATTCATCTGTGCTGCTTATCAATACACAGATGTGCCTCTTTCTATGAGCACCCCTTTCCTCTTTCTCTCTCTCTGGCCCTGGCATGATCACAACACCAAAGGGAAATACAAGTATATGAAACCAGGCCAGGCCTGCCAACAGGCCAGAGCTGATTGGAGCCTGACAAATAAGGGCCCATAAGTAGTCTGTGCAAAGGCACCACAGCCCGGAAAGCCACCTATCAACGAGACATTCGTTAGGTTGAAAGCGACGTCTGATGCTCGACTTATTTACTATTCACTTATTCACAGTTCTAAAATGAGAAGACAGGGAGATGCCACGGGGCCTGATGAATGAACGTTCACACTTTCCATCTGTTGTGGTGAACAACAACAGACCACCCTGGTTCAACTTCCTTGACTTGACCCCTCCCCCAACACACACACACACACACACACACACACACACACACACACACACACACACACACACACACACACACACACACACACACACACACACACACACACACACACACACACACACACACACACACACACACACACACACACACACACACACACACACACACACACACACACACACACACACACACACACACCATGGGAGACATAGTTCCTGCCTAAAAAAACATTAATAATGAGAGGTGGAGAGCTCATAATTTACACAAATAACATGCAACCTAAGTCAATCTGGTTACCAACTTAAGGCCAGGATAAAATGTGTATTTAACTAAATATTTCTAAAGTACAGCTTTTCTGCCACAAAGCCAAATATCAGGAAGCACCATCTATAACCTTTCATGGCTCAACCTGTGTTTGACATTTAGGAAACCTTTGAGGATGGGATTAAGGAGGAACAGTTGTTTGGGGCTCAAATTGCACCCCAGAACATTTGCACTAAGATAGCTGAACAACATTTAAATTCCCCTCCTTTTGCCTAGCTTTTGCTATTCAGAAATTGATTAGGCAGCTATGCTTTCACTATTTGATTCTAGTCATGATGAGACTTTGACCCCTGAGGCAAACACACTCAGTCATTAAGTCGTTTCTTAACAAACTAAACATTTTAGTTATTATTTTAGTTTTATTTAGCAGTAGCCTATGGTAGGCTACGCTCACTAACACACGAGCTGAATTACTGTTAAATGTAACCAGTGCCTGACAGACCTGCTGCACATTATGCAAATAACACAAAGGGAAACATGTTTCATCCCTCAATATGTCCTGCAGCGGTGTTTCCAGTGGGGGAGGACCCGGTATAAGAGACAAAGGCAGTAAAAATATGCGTCTGATCAACCACAAAGGTCAGATATTATCCCTGTCTACTTTAATGTAGCCTGTGTATGTGTGTGTGTGTGTGTGCGTTACCTTCATGTCGTTCACGATGGCCTGGAATAATCCACCCAGCGCTCCACACTCCTTCTCCACGGACTCCATGGTGTCAAAAAAAACAAAACAAAAAAAAAGCTCGTTGAAAGACAAAAAAATCAGATTAAATATCCGCTTTCAAACATTGGACATGGAGATCTTTGTTTTGTCCTTCGTTGACCTCTCCTATTACAACGTAACCAGCAGTGGAGAGGATGCGAAGCCCAAAGCCAGCAGCCTGCGGAGTGCATAGACAAAAAGAAATGTGCTGCTGCTCGATGGCACCGGGGGCTGCCGCTCGCTCGCTCTCTCTCTCCGCCGCTACTCGCCTTGACGCACGGGAGGGATGGAGCTGGGAACTCGCCTAATCTGGGAGGACTACAGCCGGAAAATGTGGAGGGGACACGCACTTTGGCCTCTCATGATCGCAGCTTTAACACAGATAACGGAGAGATCACTATTGCGGCGACGAGGGCAGGGAGAGAGGGCACCACGGGAGCCGGGATCGGTCGCAGGTCTGAGACGCGGGGACGCGCTCAGATCTGTTGTTGGTAGCAGATGTCGGAGCTGGAGTCTCCCGTAATACGATCCATGGGAATGGAAAGGGGGCTGGTCAAGTTTTTTTTTTCTCCACTTGCATATAATGAGAGGAGGAGGGGTCAAGGAGGAACACCCCCTCTTCCCCCCCCCCCCCTCCTCCCCTCCCTCCACCCATTCAAACAAAAGTGAAGTCCTGTCTTCCCATCAAACAATTGAAATGCAAAGGAGAAATCCCTTGGCTTCAGATGTGTATTCACGCACGCGTCTGTTAAGGACCATTTGTACCTCTATAGATTGGGCCAGGAAACAGTAGCATGTGGGCCATGATCACTTCTTTCCATCAGTTAATCCCCTGAATATACATGACAAAAGACAGATAATGTTCATTCAACTCAAAATTATTTCCTGTAACTTAAAAGGATAGTTCAACATAGTGGGAAATATGCTTATTTGCTTTTTTGCCCAGAGTTAGGTAAGTTGCTCTTCCAGTGGAAAAAACGAGATGCAGTGCCATATAAGCTGCATGCTTGCAGTGGCATATCCAGACTTTTTGACTGTGGTTGGCAAAGTTCAGCGCTGACTTGTGCAGGGGTGGCAGAATGTATGTGTGGAGCACACACATACATGCCTGAGGAACATTAACCTCTTAATGTTCTGACAGCCGCTGACTATTTGTTTTTCAGAGGCTGTACTGGGCTCAGTTGTAAAGCTAGAGTTAAGATGTTTGTTGAATGCCCTGGGTCTCTAGTTTGTGGTTGTAAAGTTTCACGAGGCTGTGATTATCCTAGAAGTCACAACAGATCATTTTATAGCCTACAGGGAAGTTTAAAAAATGGTCTCACAACAATGGAATGAAATGGCTACTTTTGGGACCAACATCATCACGGTTGATACCAAAGGATATAGTCACTCTCGCCTTAAGCCAGAGTCTGCTACAGCCTCTTAAAGGTGCTCCTGCGGGTCTCTTACTGGGGTGGCCTGATTTGTTTGGCCCATGCTTGGCCACCCCCTTGAGATGCCCCTGCATTAGAAACCATGGGAAACAGCTACCCTGGCTCTAAAAAAAGGGAGAAAAAAATTCCACTTACCAGCACCTTAAAAGCTCAGATATTAAATAAGTTTTAGTTCAATCCATGGCTTTGTGAAAACTGTAGTGCTTTACTACTATTTCTATGCTATCCCTGTTAGGTTGCCAGATAACCAGCAGAGGCTAGTCACTGCACCCGGCCATTAGTCCAGAAAATTACCTCATAAAACCACAATTTGTCATTATTATACTTATATGTTATGATGCTTATATGTTATATATAATAAGTTTTAGACTAACTGACAGTAAGGATATGTAGACCTTCAGACAGAGTCAGGCGAGCTGTTTCCAGCTAAGCTAACCACCTGCCAGCGGTAGCTTAATATTTAACATATAGACATGAGAGAACATAATCAATGTTCTCACACTAACTAACTATTGGCAACAATGCTAACTAACTATTCTGTTAAAATCAAATGATTTCGGGAAAATAGGATTTGAAATACTAAAAGCATCCATCAGCAAGATTTATATTAGGTTAATTCGAGATTTAGTCACATGCAGCAGGGAGGCCACCAGAGTGTAGTGTCTGTAAACCACATCATCACTGGTGTGCTATGGAGTGCCTACAGGGGACTGGGGTCACCCCACACCATTCCTGATAAACATCCTGTCAGTTTATAACCCTGCACATCTGCCACACACACCTTCCTCTCTCATCTGTCTGCTTTTTTTTCTCCACGGGAGAGCATCACCCACCACGCAGACCTTCTTGTGAAACATGGCTCTGTCCAGCCAAAAAAAAAAATACATCAGCCCATCAACAGACCCACCAACACTTGAGAGGAAAAGCTAGTATTTGCCATAATTACAGGGGATTTTTTTTTTATGAATCTCTTTTAACACATTGTTTCCTCGTGTTAGTAGAGTTTACTTACAAAGCAATTGCATCAGTTAAATGTTAATTTAACTTTTATTTAAGCAGCAGAGTACCGCTGAGAGAATCTCTTTTCCAAGGGAGACCAGGCCTAGAAGGACAGAAGCACAAATACAGAGATACAGTTACAGTCAGTTACAAAAAGAAACACCAAAAATCAAGCAAAGGAAATTCATTTTCTCTTTCACATTTCAAGAGAAAAAAGAGTCAGTTACATAACCCGGTCACTTTAAAAACATCGACGTATCAATGAAACTGCCACCCTCCTTTTACAAAGCATTTAGCAAGAAATTAATTCCCTTAGTTTCAAGTCAATCTGCAACATATCACATGCAGAGGGTGCAGAATACACAAATGCCCCTTTTCCTGTTACCATAAAAGGCATTTTGGGACAAAAGCAGCTCCTGAGAATGCAAAGACTATAGTCTGGCACTTTTATGCACGGTAAGGAAACATATGGGAGCAAACTAAGAATTTTTCTATATATTAAGGTGTAATAATATCCTCCATACTAGAAGAAGAACATGACTTCTACTGTGGATATTTATACAGAAACCCTATCAGCATCCTGAGAGCAGGACTCATGAACGAGAGCAGAGTTATAAACGTGTACTGCCGTAACAAAAACAATAACTCAAAGAAAACAGACTCCTACTGTCTTTTTTATTAAGTTGCGGTGACTAGGTTAGGAACTATGTCTGGTTTGGTATCTTACCCAACTTCCCACGTGGACAGACATGAGGTAGAGAGACTGGGACTGGAGCCCAGTCCCTGTGCTCTCACCACAGCACTCACTGGCATCTCTGAGAAAACAGCTATAAAACAGAAACTATCCCCAACACAGATGCTGAGATTCCTCACCACCACCATCAACCCCCCGGAAAAAAAGGCTCTATTCTGTTCTCTGCCATACCGCTGATGCATTTGCGTCTTTCCTTAATTCAGCAAGGATGGGTTTTTAGTAAGGAAAAAATGTGACGGTTTCTGTTTCGCCCCGCTCTCCCAGTAAGGCTTTACAACTGAAAGCAATCATCGGCCCTAAACACATCAAGCTGGGGAGACTTAGAAGATTTTGAAGGCTTATATAACCGACTTTAAGGGCTTTGACTTCTGGGTACATTTTCACCCACCATTGTGCGATAATGCCTGTTTATTTTTGAGCCTGTGTTTCACTTCGTTCATACAAGAGAGCGGATGAAGACAATTTATAATTTCATTAGAAGGGGCGACACAATAGAATCAATCTGGTATTTACTCAGCTTGTAGATCAGTAGGTGAAAAATGTTAGGTGTTATATTGTAACACTCACTTATATAAGGTTACGAGGTGGGAACTTTAAAGCAACCGCCTGTTTGTTTTTCTAATCTGGCTTCTGTTCGCTTCCTGCTCCCTCTGGATGGCATTTCAGGTTCCCTCTAACCTTGGCCCAGTCACAGAGGCAGCTCTCCTCGATACAAAAAGGGAAACACAGGCTCTGTGATATACTGTGACCTCTCACCTTAGAGTCAGGTCCTACCCATGATTCAGCTGGACCCCTTGTCTTGCCTAGTTTATCGCCTGAAGTGAAGGATAACATTAGGGAGCCTGTGACCGCCAATGAAGTCACTGCTGAGGTCACCGCTGAGGTCTTGTGTCCACTTGACCATAAAATCTATCAGGATTTATCATCTGAGGTTGAGTCTGCACAGACTGTTATGTAAGTCGGCTTACAGTGAGCTCACCTGCAGGGAATCATAAGGACACGTACGAACGTTGGCTTCTGGTTTTCCTTACGATAAGATCGACTTTAAAGAAAAAGAAGAAATGAATTGTGCTGACGGACAGCAGAGATGTGGATTATAGAACATGTTTGAGAAATTCCTGTGGGTGTCCTGATACTTTCCCCCCCACTACGAGAGCTCATGTCACTGTTAGAATCCTTTTAACAGAATAAGCCCACGCTGCTGTTTTGAGAGGAAAACATTTAACAGCCACAGGGAGTGAACGTTTGAAACTCAGAGGATAGATTTTAGGTGGAGCATTCACAGCCTTATATAGTGCACTTTTGGCACAATGTCTTATTTTTGCCCTCCTGCTGTTACATCCTCTGTTTTATTTACTCAATAAAATATCTAAACAGTGTCCTGGCTGTCTGTTGAAATCAAGATGAGAGAAGAGGGGGGTCGATCAAAAATACTGCCATGCTCATCTGATTTGCCTTCAATTGTTATCATGTAAGTTCACAATTATATGCATTATGAGCAACATTGTGGTTTGTGGACTTGCAGGCATGTCTCAGGACTAAGAAAATGTACTTCCACCCCACATGCATGTTTTCATTTAATCTATATATAGTGCTGATGGACAAAGCTATTATAAAGTATCAAGTCTCTATTTGGGGAACTAAACATGATTTTTAGGTAGGGTATGTGCACAACTTATACTTTAATTTACATTGGGGTTTTTCGCAACCCTGTCTCCTGAAAAGTATGTTCCCATACAACTAAAATGCATTCTCAATTATCTTTCCATAGAAACCTTATTATTATTTTTGTTTCCATGTGTTTTTGTGCCAGCGACAGGCGCGCATTGTGAAGCGGTTGCTATTTGCTGTGGTGAGTTGAAACAAAACTATGTGGTTAGGTTAAGGAAAAGGTGAATATTTGGGTTCAAATAAGCATGTGTGGGGTTTTTTTTGGTTGAAGACCCCCTGACTTCATTGTGCTTCCCACTGTAACTTTGTAGATTTTTGAATGTGTCTGCCCCACCTTTCAGGAAGCCATTGTTTTAAATACTTGCCCCCGCATACTGGAAATCAGCTTTTAGAAATATAAAAGAAAGACAATTTCCTAATGTGCTGGTTGGATATACTTGAACTCTTCATAAGTATGTAACCCCTTGTAGTCTTCAGCTATAAAAACAAACTACAGTCATTTGTCTTGGTTCAGCAGCTGGCTGCCATCGCTCCTTTGGGTCAGAGGGGTTTGAGTGCTCTTCAGTGCCTCTCTGAATGTGTCACACCACAATCCCATACTTCAACACATCACAGATGGACAGAAAGTTGTCCTGGGAGAGGGATCACAATCTGCGGCATGCAGTCTTTGCACTGCAGAAGTCTTCAAACAGGGGGGTGGATGGCAAATGAATGAGCTAATGTAAACTAAACTGCCCATTCTGGCTGCGATAGGCTCTCCCCCGGGCCCTCTGCATGTCTTTCTGTATTTCTCCCCTTCCTTTGCTTTTATCCACCCATCTTTTCTTCCCTGTCCTCCACTGCTTGCTCTTCCCTGTGTTCCAATCCTCTCGTCTTCCCCTGTCTTATCATTACTTCCTAAACTTCCCAAATGTATTTCCTTTTCTTACCCCCTCGGAGCTCAGAGAATTGAAGAGCCACTAGATCCATGTGAGCCTGTGGAATTTCCTCTATAAGATTGCCCGGCAGGTCCCGTTCTGCTCCTGAAGCATCACACAGGCACGTGTTCTTCTGTATACATCTCACAAAGATCAGGAAAGAGATAGAGGCTTAAACACGTGTAAAGACAGACAGAAAAAAGAGCGGGCAAGTTAGACAGAAATTAAGAAAGAAAGCCCTCAGCTACAGCATGCCGGGCCACGTGACTCACTTTTATTGGGACTGCTTGACCTCCACACACATACTCCCGTCCGCCTGCATACACAAAAACAAACACCGGGGCCGGATACACAAACAAATTAATATTGAAGCTGGGAAGCCATAAACGCAAGTATTCATTCATCAAAGCAAACAAATAGAAAACACAGAAACATGGCAAGCTTGGGAAATGATTAAGCATTTTTTGCCAGATTAAGCATCTATTAAATTTGAAATATGTTTTTTTTTAAATGAACTTCTTGAACAGCTGTCAACTCGAAATTATGATTATGAATACATTCTGTGTAACATCTCTAACAATGTAGCCATGTATGAGGAAAGGCAGACCTCTGTCGCAGCAGCAGCAGCACTTTTCCAAACATCTGGAACCAAGAAAACAGTCACATGGTGAACATCATGTACACAAGCTCCCTGCAACGTAAAAAGTATAAATCTGAGTAAAGCCCACCAACAGACATAGACAAGGGCATTCTGTGCGTTGACAGATTTTTATTTCACCCTCTGGTAAAACTCCAATCAATTTATCTCTGCTAAAAACTAAGATCTGTTTATTTGATCTCCAGCAAGGACATGACAACCCAAAATATTTGGAGGATAAACATTCACTGATGACGCCCTGTCAGTGTGGTTCATTTCAATTAAAACTGATGAGCTGGAAATAAAGTGGCAGTGTTAGCTCTTATTTATCGAATCATTCGCTGTCAGAGTTCCCACTGTGTGACAAAAGAGACAAACTGAAAAGTTTCCAAGCTCATCACTGCTAAAGAAAAAGTTAAAAAGTTACTAAAATTATCTATGCGGGATGAAGAATCTCAGCAGAGACAGTGTTGATCCTCTCACCATGGCGAGATCCGCTGTGATGTGCCTCCCCCAGACACATAGAATAAACACAGTTATAACTGACATTCCACTTTGAGAAAGACGAGTGACCCAGGTCAGATCAGTGTTTGCCATCACTGGTTTTCCATTCCGCATGTACTCCCTCTTGAGTTAATGTCAGTCTAAAAGTATATGGATGGCTGTGTATCCAACTGTGCGTGCCAGGCATATAAGTACGTGTGCACACGTGAACTCCATGTGTGTGTGTAGAAAATATGCTGCTTGAATCCAACGCTCTGAAAATAAACTGCAGGGTCAACAAACAAGACGGAGGGTTGTGTGTTGTTGGAGAGGAGGGGTTGTGGGGGTAAAAAATGTGCTTTCCCCTCTGTTTTCCTGTCTGCAGCAGGAACAGAACTCTCTGACTTCTCAGTGAACTATCCACTGTGTGTATCATGAGGAGGACACAACATGCACCCAGGGTTTGGTTTGGAGGAGCTCGGGCCTGGGAAGGAAGCTTGTCTTTGGGAGTCAAGGATCCGGAGGTCACTCAGGACAAGCTTGTTAAATTCAACACCAACCATCGGAGAGGGCATATGTGGAGGAATGGGCTGAACCTAAATGCAAACAAGCATTCTCCAAGAATGTGTAAACGTTTGATACTTGAAGTCATCAATCATATTAAATACAAAAATAAGGTTGTCAGCGTTAACTGCAATACAATAAATCACTGTAACAACTGCTATGATGGGTTTAATCTTCAAAAAGAGAATAATAGGACTTGGCTTAGGCACTGGGTTCTTTGGGCTAAATGCTAATGTCAGCATGCTAACAATGACATGCTGATGTTTTAAATGTAATATTGACCATATTCACCATCTAAGTGGGGTCATCCCTATGTTCCACAAAAGGGTCCGATGTTCCCCGTCACATAAGCCTCCGCCTCCGCTGATTAAAATTAGCATTTTGTTAGGGTTAGGGGGTAGTGTTAGGGTCTACATAGGCCTATATTTGTCTTGGAATTCAGCACTGATTGTGGAAAAAATAACAGACTGGGGAACATAGGACCCTTTCTGTGAAAATTGGGAAACATCTGACCCTTTTCTTAAGAAAGGGGCCGTTCCCCGGCCACATACAAAGCGGGGAACATAGGACCCAGGGAACATGGGACCTGGGGAACATAGGTACACTCCCATCTACATTTAGCATGTTAACATGCTAACATATGCTAATCAGCATTAGATACAAAATAGCCGACAGTTGATGGAAATGTCAAAGTCAGTTTTGAAGGTATTTACTCATAAACCAAAATACATGACCTGATGATGGCATTTGAGGAAAAGTCTGGGGGAGTTGTAGGACTCATTACTTAGATGTCTCTCTGCAATGTTTTGTGAAAATACAGACAACTAGATTTCAAAATATTTCACTGGATAATCAAAAATGTTTATGTGCTGGTGGCGCAATATGAAAAGTCAGAGGATCACCAATTCATCATCTGGAGCCTCCTATTATCTGGAGCACGTCTCATGGAAACCCATCCATCATTTGTCAAGATACTTCAGTCTGAAATGGTGGGCCGATCAACATTGTTATCTCAAGGGCTACAAAAGCCTGGTCATGGATTGTTTACATGCTGCCATCTAGTGTTAGTTTCCATTAGAAACACAAGAGTGAAATGCCTCAATCTGCTCTAATGCCTGCACACCAAATTATATATATGAGACATGCAATCATGTAATTTAAAGGGGAATCCTGCCAATTGTACACATAAATGTAATTTTATTCATCATGGTATGGCTTATCACAGTTTGGACTCGGAAACTACAAGTTGTAAATTCTGCATTTCAAACTTTTTGTCAAAAGAGGCTATTTTATGACTGCTTGACCCGTAATAGAAGCTATCAGGATATCTCAGCCTCTGCTGCATCTCTTGGAAATCATCCAGCTTTATTGAAGAATGTTATAATGAGCCATAATCCATTGTTTAACACTAAATCGGTATGACTATAGGAAAAAACTAATAAACATCATGCACAGTTTTCAACTTCTTTAATGATAAAAAAGTACAAGTAGTGATTAAAAAATCAACATGGGACACAGGCAATGTGTTTTGTGCTACTTTCTGTGTTTAAAAAAAACCTGCTGGGATGGGATTTGTACAACGAGCTGATCAGCAGCTAAAAATAACTCCTACAATGTACCACTAAAGTGAAACTGAAATTGAACTGAGAAGCTTGAGTAATACGACCCTTATTCCTTGATTACTACGTTACTTAATGCAGACCAACATGATGTTGAAAGACAAATCCAAAACAAGGCAGTTTTCACTTATTAGAGAATTGTGAACTGGATCTACAGGCATTCAATAAGCCTTGTGATCAAAGAGTTTTCCCAGTTGAAATCAAATAAAAACATTTTGTCTCAAAAAAGGTCCCATTTTTGGTCCCATGCTGCACAGCCGCGTGTGTTACAGTGATGTTTCCTTGGACTCTGGCACAACTGGTTTGAAGGTCAAGATCTCTGTGAAGGTGTGACCTAAAGTAAGAAACACAACACACTGATCATTCAAACATAACAGCTCATATCTTCTTGCTCATTTCCCCTTCACCCTCCACTGTTTTTGCTTCCTTGCACGACAAGCAGATTAACAGCCCCTCCTCCCCTTCATCCTTACGCTTCCACTGGTCCAGGGACTGGTCTGTGTTGTCTAGCGAGTGGTCGTACGGCTGTGCTTCCGTCTCCTCCTCTGGTTCTCTGAACTCAGTGAAGTAAGGCAGCATGAGAGCCTCTGCAGCGGTTACCCTGCTCTCTGGATCCAGCAATAACATGTGATCGAGCACAGACACAGCTGAGGAAAGAGTGGAAATAGGAAGTCAATTCACAGTTTGACTGTCAAACTGAAATTGGATCAAATGAAAAGGTCGGGCTCATCATACCTTGTGGATTAGTTGTGGAAAACACCTTCTGAAGATCTTTCTTTTCCACTTTTGGAAGGCTTTTGATGTAACCTTTGGCCTAAGAGAAGAAATAAATGCATTTAATAGAGCATAAACATTTGAGCGCATGGGTGTGTCGTTAAGTTCCTGTTCTGAACTCACGTCCTCAGATTCTAGTTTTGATATAAATTCCTGAGTTGGTGTTCCTGTGAGTTTCATGATCTCAGTCAGCTGATCTAGGTCTGAGGAATGGGAGTCAAGGGTCAAACGCGATTAAGTCCCACACACAGGATAATTCTTCCAAATATTTTAAATGATGAAGTTTTACATTGATTCTGCAAAAAAAACCACAACAACAACATCATATTTCTTTTAGCTCAATGTAACATGTCAGAGGAGAAGTGTCAGTGAGGTAAAAGGATACGGTCGCTGCCTTTAAAAAGAGGTTTTCCTTGCAGCATCTCAGCCATGATGCAGCCCACTGACCAAATGTCCACTGAGGGAGAAGCGGTAAACATCACATTTCAGTAACCATCCTAAGGAATTTACAATTACATGACATCGTGGGCCACTGAAAGCAGCAAAAGGGGCATGCATTAATCTAACAAAGCACTTGCTATACAAGGTAAGGTGTTAAGAGATCACCACCTAGTGGATAAAATGTGTTATTACCATCTGACGTAAATGAAAAAAGATGTTTTTTTTTACACCAGATCCTCCCACTTGGACACAAAACATTATAATACTAATGTCTTAACCACAGAAATAGAATGATAGTAGAACTGATATCCCTATTCAAATCAATAACAAATTTGGTGGCCATTTTTACATGCACCTTGCCATTGCAAAGAACTGTGACCGTTGCAGGGCAACTCGTTCTATCTCTATGGGTAGTGCAAAGTGCAGAGTGCCATTTTCTTTTGCACTATTAGTAAAATGACAAATTTCGAATGTCCGTTCTATTCTCAACTAACTATAGCCACAATAGACCAAACTGCATTGCAAGACACATGCAGGAACTCTTTAGAAAAAGGAACAAATTAACGAGACTCTGCCTGTTCACTGAAGAATGTCTAGGTCATTCTGGGAAATGTGGTAAATCACTGAAGCAGAAGCCCTGAGCAGAGGGCAAGTAAGAACACTTACAATAACTAATTCACGCTACATCATAACATGAGGATCCAGCATAAATGGGGAGCACTGAACATGACACATTGGTCAAAGATGATAGTGTGAGAGTGGGTTTTTCCTTTAATTAGGTCTTCATTACCCGTCTGAGTGTAGTGCATCCAGCTCAAGATGACCTCTGGGGCTCTGTACCAGCGAGTCACCACATAGCCCGTCATCTCGCTGTCTGCCTGCCGCGCCAAACCAAAGTCCAAGATCTGACGAAATGAAACACGGTCGAGTGAGCCACAGCAACATTTACATCTCACTCACAAGGTTTTAAGACTTTAGGGACCTTTTTAAAAATGTAGATGTGGCAATGACATTCTGGGCAATGCACTGATGATTTTTAAAAGGTCGAGATTGTCCATTTTAAACTCCAAGAATTAACTCCATGAATTAAATATATTTAAATAAAAGTACATGATAAGTTGGGTTTAGGTCATCAGGGTGTAAAACTGTACCTTGAGCTCACAGTCTTGGTTGATGGCAAGATTTCCTGGTTTGAGGTCCTGCAACACATTATGAGAAAGGACTATGACTGCGAGTCTGTAGCAAAGGGTTAGAACTCAAGTCATACTAGTGTAATAAAATGGGCAGGGTAAAAGTTTGTGGAGGAAACATCAACTCCCTTTAAAATCAGGTAAGATAATGTGCAAACGCAATCTTTATCTCACACATGGTGGAAATATATACACAAAAGACAACTTACCCTGTGAATTATACCAGCAGAATGAATATACTGTAATAAAAGAATATAACAGGGATTTAATCAACTGGACAAGCTCGGGTAGTAAAGTAATAAATTATCCACAATGTGCAATCAAAGCAAGGCTCTCCACCTTAAGCCCTTTGAGCATCTGATAAACTAGATACTGAATTTTCTCCTCAGACAGCCTTTGCAGCTTCATCAGCTTCCCCAGATCTGTCCCCATGAAAGGCATCACCAGATAACTTGAGGAAGAAAGGACACATGAATGGGATACTTCCCAACGCGATGCAAACTTTGAAATGATTTTTGATTGATTTGAAAAGCTTACAAGTCATGGAATCTGTCCAGAGAGAGGTCCGCAGTAAACACATCAAATAGGCCAATCACCTGCGCCAGACAGAAATAAACAATACATTATACTTTTGGTTCCTTTTTTTTTTTAAACAAAGAACTGCTGCACTCACTGCTGTAAAAAAGAAATAGTCCAGCCTGGACCCATTAACAAACGTATGTACTGATTATGCTGACTCTCACTCTCACATTTTCATGTTTCATGTGTTTGAGAAGCCTCAGCTCCCTGTAGGCCCGCTTGGCGAAGAGCTCCGACTGGAAAGGTCTGTACAGCTTCTTGATTGCCACTTTGGTTCCTGTTCTGGAGTCCACTGCTGAGCTGAGGGCGAAAATGTATCAAAGGGTGTGAGAAAACCTCACCCAAACGAATATCGACTGATCTGTTACATGGACAGTATGAGGAAATGAAAACATTGCTGTGATAAAGAGGAGCTCCCCCTGTCCTCTGATATGAATATGTAACTGAATATCTAGCTGTCTTATCTTCTGATCAGGAATGTTCATTAAGCCCAAACCTGTGCCTGCCCACACACACACACACACACACACACACACACACACACTCACACACACACACACACACTCTCTGGTTGTAGCAGGCGGCTCCATCTCCAGCTTGTATCCGACCACAATTTGCCAGGGTTGTTCATGTGTTATTAAGTTGCATTGAATGAGTGCAGGCAGTTTAGTGCCCGCCCACAGAGTTAATCATTGGTAACAAAGGGGACGCATGCTGCGAGACGCACAAAGGTGCAAGAAAAGCAGCTTTTCATTGTTGTGTCCTGGTAAACCTGGGTGAGCGCACATCTTTCGCCCTGAACCACCGATGCCTTTTTTCCATAATTCAATAACCAAAAGAGTTATGTTAAAGATAACAGGAGGACGGTGGTAAACGAAGGTATCGGTGCCAAGTGTCTCCATCATATACGGAAGTGAAGCAGCATGTGTTGAGCGGAGGCAGCGCAGATACTTTTCTTTTGTTTGGCTGTGGCACAGTGCGGCTGCCTGCACGGCACCATCTGTTCCGTCGCGTTCTTTGTTACCGTGCTCCCCGCATAAACCAGCAATAGGATGAGTGTTTGAGCTCCACTCAGTTACGCAGAATTTACTTACCACACCGTCCCGTATGCCCCGGTCCCCACCTGCTTCAGCTCCCGGTACCTCTCCGGTACTTCCCATGAGGTTTTGTTCACTTCTTGGCGGCAATAGCCCGGCCTGACTCGCTTAGACATTCTATTTATTAAAAAAATAAAAATAAAAAAAAGTAAAGGAGAGGTTCTTCTTCAGTTGTTATGTCTCTTTCGTCGCTACACACCCATTGTTCCAGATCCTACCTATGCGCTCATTGCGCAGCTCTGCATGTCAGCCGCTCAGGGCGCACCCTGAGGTCACTAAAAGCCACTCCCGAGTCCTGCGGGAGGCTTACAATTAAAGGTGAAAAGAAGACTGGAATGTGAGTAATACGAGAGCCGGGTTGACACTTTGACTTTGAAATGCGTTGATAAGTGCGCCAACACGCGCTGAGCTGGCCTTAAAACGGCAGCATTCACTGTAGGCTGTGTTCCTCAGTGCAGTGAGCACGAGAAGAATGTTTGAGTCTTGCTGGGACATGAGTGTTGCTGACGTCCTGGGTCGTAGACACAACTACGTAGTTAGAGAAAAACTAGACTCTGTCATGACCACAAAGAGAAGTTTAAAGATTAATTTAAGAGGTGGAGTTCAGTTCATGAAATAAAAATGCAGCTATGGTAGGTATGCATTTGGCACAACAATCAAGAGAAGACAATGCATAATAACTGTTCAGTTTATTAGGATATATTAAGGCTACAGTGGAGGGAGAGAGCAGCCATATATTTCATACTTCATTCATTCATTATTAAGGAAAAATAAAACTATGGGGCATAATCTCATGTCATGTCCACTTGTCATTTTATTTGTAGGGTCCGGCTTTAATGGCCTAATTTTGACAACAAAAACACATTTATTGGCAAACCAATAGAATGACCCTGGTTCAAATAAAGAAATTTATAATTAGTTAAAACTAATTCATGAATGGCAGTTTGTAAAAAACCACACCTGATAGCATCACATTTTTAGCATTATCTACAATAAACTTCCTCTGAAGAGGTTTGCATGGTCACAACCAGACAAAAAACGTTCTCTTTTTTTCTTTGCGCAACTGACTCTAGATCAACTGTGGTCTCATTCCGAAACCTGCCGAACATGTTAGGTAAAAAAAAAATAATGGTTCCATTTGTGGCTATGTGCTATGACAAGAGGCAAAAGGCGATTTCTTCTGGTGCAGTATAGGAGAACATATTGTGCGTTTATCTACTGCGGCTTACTGCATCAAGTGCAATCACTCCCCTTCACCCGAATACATGCCCAAAAACATGTCTTTCACACTTTCTCTCCCTCTCTCACACACACACACACACACATACACACACAAAATTTGGTATATGTTGAGGTGACACCCCACGGTTTGTCAGAGTCAGACAGGTCACTGTAGGACTTGTTGTCTGAATCGTCATTTATAGCAAGCCAAACACCAAGCAGGCAGGGAAGAGCTGAGGGCCCTCTTCATAAAGTAAAAAAAAAATATGTCTTTGGATGTATTCAGCTTTTGCGGTGTGTCAATTTATCTTGCATAAACTGCATTTTTCTTGCTTTGTTCCCTAAATAAATCTTGCATTCAAGGGCATCCACAAAAATTCCACCTTAAAAAAAAACCCCACTCATCTCTCAAATTCTGAATTTAACTTATAATGTGAAAGCACACTGTAACATCCTCTTTTAAGCAGGGATGCCAAGCAAAGGAAGAAAAATAACATCTTCAAAGCCATTTCCTGGTACATTTCAGACACAGTAAAAAGCTTTTCACCTGACATAGCAACAATATGTGTTCTGCCAAACTCAACTCCCTCCCTGCCTGCGTATCAGCTAGATATCCTATGGGGTGTCGTACCTTATGCTTACCTTCCTGACGCTGCCTGCCGTTGTAATAGAGAGTTTTACAGTGAGTGGAAGAGACATAAAAAGTTACAAAACATATACTAAAAGACCAATAAACTCTCTTATCATTTTAGGCAGGAAAGCGAAAGGAAGTTATGAAGATCATGTGACGCAGATTTCATTTGCCCAAGCTGGGGGCTTGCTGTCGTAGGGAACAGGATTTCTGGCTGTGGAGGTCAATGCCGCAGCCTCTTGCTGTTGCTCCCCTCCTTTGTCCCTCTCTCCGCACTCGGTGGCCCCACCTCTGCCCGCCAACGCGGGGAGCTCCAGCCCCGGCTGCGAAGAGAAAGGCTTTTCCAGAACCTTGAGAACCCGCTGGACCTGCGGCAAAGAAAGGAAGTGAGAGCAGGTGGACACCCTGAAAGTGAAACCCTTACGCCGAAGAGAGCAAAAGGAAATGGAGTGGGACTCCAGTGCATTCAAAGCTTTGTTTCATTATTTTGAAATCACTTTAAGGTGCTGTACAAACTCTTTATGGAAACATTTGAATTATTTTGCTAACTTGTGTGTACAACAGTCTAAAACAAGACTGACCTCAGAGAAGTCTCCGTTCTCAGCAGCCTCGATTGCATTCTGGGCGATGTAGTTCCTGAGCACCACGCGAGGGTTGGTGCTGTCCATCACCCTGACCCTCTCGTCCTGCACGGCCTGCACATCGCTGTTGCCTTCCAGCTCCAGAGCGAGACGCTTCCTGTGCCAGTGATAATACAAAAAACACTGAGTCAGATAGCGCAGCAAAGTCAGACTCAACACTCCATTTCCTCCTCTTTCTCCTGTGTCCACCCACTTTATCAGTCACACTTCCACCCATCACCATCCACCCAGAAATCTCTTATCCGGTCCATGCAGTTCCTTCGCCCTCTTGTTTTACATGCCCGCTGTTTTTCTTTCTGATAATTTCCTTTGCACATCTGGCCTTTCTCCCTCTATCCCCTCATTAACCCCCCCAGCCCTTAAACTTGCCTATAGCGTCTGATCCAGTGGCTCCATTCTTCCGCATGTTTGGTTTGCAGCTCTTCTTGGCTGGTCTCCATCAGGTCTTTCAGCTTGCTGAGTCTGTCTAACTGTCGTGCAATTGCCATCCTTTCTGAGATCATCTGGAACAGCTCTGGGTTGCTCTGAGCCATAGAGAGCAGCATCGCCAGCTCACTGTTAACAGAAAACACAGCAGTTATAATCTTTATTGAAATGTTGGAGAAAGCAGAGGACCAGTGCTGCCAGTGCAGGCAATCCAGGTGTGTTATTAGATACGTAAAAAAGATGATCTTTATGCTGCATTCTGTTCACTTATATGCACAAATTAGGTTAGGCGGGAAATCAGACAACATATGTGTTACTCTCATACTCTTATCTAATGTTTACCAGACATAATTAGTTGCCTTCCACACGTTATTGTACACAACAGTATTTCATCTGGCATCGTTTTAATTGCAAAGCCCTAACTGTGACAGTTTCTTTGATAATACAAATTGACTGTTGCAGAAACAAGATGGCATAAGTTTGGGAGACCTTAAAGCTGCACCTGTTCACATTTTTTATGATGCCCAAACAGACCTAAAAGGATAGTAAATACTAGACCAAGAACACAACGCTGAATGAATGCTTATGTTGCTTGTGTCAGCTGACTGTGAAATTAGGCAATCGTTTGCCCACACTTCCTCCATAATACCTTTAAATTGTGATATGTCAGTGTTGGCAATGTTGTGTTTTGCAGCCTTTTCTGCCGCCCTGAACTGAACCAAAAAATTATTTCATGTTGCTTTAAGACACCTAAAGTACATACTGTATTATTTTTCTCACACAAGAACAACCAAACAAGCCCACTAGTGGCACCCAGAGGCTGCAATGTGCATCACACCAAACAAAACAAAGATTTGGAAAGTCTGAACATATTATCATTTACATGAAGGTGGCAAACAATCCCAATTTTGTCCAAAGGATGGTGCTAAAAGACCACGGTGCCATGAGCACATAACATGTCCGAGGGCATGAAAGTGCTCAATTATATCAGGACAATCTTACCATAATTCTTTTGTTCATCATATGAAAATGTTGAATAAAAGGTGTAAACATATTATAATAAATTTTCTTGCCAACATGAATAAGTTAGCTCTTCTTTTTCGGGACATTTTGTCATGGACCAAACAAATTGTTTTATTGCTTATCCCACATCCTTAAAAACTAAACTGGATTTCATTTACCTTTCCTTTCTGTGACGGTATGAAACAGGTGAAACACAGTGTGTTTATTAAACATACAGCATGCATGTTTGGCTAGCTCACCGTGGATCCATAGTGGGTTTGTTGGCAGCCTTGAGCTCCTCTAAGGAGGCACACTGCTCCAGCAGGAGATCTGCAGCTTTCTTGACCTGCTCCTCTTCTCCCTCACTTTCCCCCTCTGTCGGACAGGAAATTTGACTCAAGCTACGGAAGGTGTTGGTGAAGTCAGCACCTGTAGGAGGGTAGGAGGGGAACACAAAAGGCTACAACAACTATGCAATACCTACTGTATGTATGAACTGCATCCTCAAACTTACTCACTAGAATAAGTCCTAGTCCCTCGTAATAGAGTCTCTGATCAGACTGTATTACTTGGTCATTCTTAATGCTCTCACACACCCATCCCACCTGTGTTGTGCATAGTCTGCAGCAGCTCAGTGATCAGGAGCTCGTCCTCTGGCTCGTCCCTCTTCAATAAGCCAAGCTTCTTCCTCATGTTCTCAAGGTAGAAGCCGTTATACAGATCCAGGTACTCGTCCATTACGGCCTCAGCCCGGTCAGGTGGCAGCTCTGGAGCAAGAGCCTCCGCCAGCTTCACCAGGTTCCACCTGCAGATGGCCGGCTGGGCCTGGTAGGAGTATCGGCCGGAGTTGTCGGAGGCGTTGCAAATGAAATCTGGATCAAACCTGAGAGGGATCAGGAAAGCTTTTTTTTTTCTATAATTATGGTGACAGAGACTTTATACCCATAACAGGTGTATTGTGGTTACTGTTTCACTATCATTTCAAACTACTCCTGTATGGTGATGTTGAATAAGTTGCTGCAACAAAATAAGAAGGTTATTTTGACCTAAATATGAAATAACCATACAGGCCCAACAGAACGACTGTCTCAGTGCGTTTATGTGCAGCTTAAAAACCTGATTATATTCGGGTTAAGCGCATACCTCGGTTTCTTAAACATCATGTAAACACCGTAAAATCAGGGTTATTATACCCCGGTTAACAGACATAGAGAACTCCTTCAGTACCCCCGATTATTTGCGCATGCAAACAGCATTATTATCGGAATTCTTGTCTGCGCATACTCCCTACTCCGCGGCAGTGGCTTTTGACCCGGAAATAGAATAAACCAGGAAGCAATGGCGCCAAAAAAAGCCCATGAAAAAAACCTAAAATAATAGAGCGTTACCTTTAAACCAAGGGAGTACTTGGAAACGGCAAGTAACATTACTACTAAGAAGACCCGTTTCAGTCGTAATTTTGTCCAACAGTCATCCATTCGTGATTTTGACAAAGGTTAACCAGAAAAAAAGCTTTATTCAGTCCAGCTGTATGTTGGCGGAGTGCCACCCACTGTACCGGATGTATACGAGGGGAACTCCAGTAATCCGATCATTCCCTAAACCGGGGTAAGGCCATTTTCGGGTTACTGATGTGCATGTAAACGCACTGACTTAGACCAAATTGACAATAAACACTTTGCAAATGTCTGACCTGTCCATAAAGCCATATGGACCATAGTCCAGCGTGAGTCCCAGGATGCTCATGTTGTCTGTGTTCAGGACTCCATGGCAGAATCCAACACACTGCCACTGAGCCACGAGTCGAGCCGTGCGCTGCATCACCTACAAACAGGGAGAGGGAGAGGACAGGGATCTGACATTAGAGGGTTGTACTGTAATTCCAAAAAATCTCTGTTCAGAGTAAAATGCCCTTTTAACATCTTAATCTCATTTTGAGCAGAGGTCACAGGGACACCACACATGCAGTCACTGAACCATCCACAGCAGCTTAACAGGATAAGAGGATCCTAATGTTCTTGGCTCCAAACTGTAACGGTAACCATTGATTCAAGTAAACAGTCATTGGACAAGATATTAGTCTCACGTGCCATTTCACTGGCTGAAATGTCTTTGTTGCCAGGTGGGAAATAGTGTCACTCATGTGCCCTGACCTCTCTGAAGAAAGCCACGTTCCTCTCCACCCTATCTGGGTGATTCTGCTGGATCTCAGGGTAAAACATCTCAATGACATAATCCATCATCTGATCCCGGATCTCATCGCGTCCATAGCTGGGACCCTGACGGCCAGTTTGCTCGTCAGCCCTCTTGAAGATCTCAAAGGATCCAAACCTGCTTAGAGAGCGCACCATTTAGACAAACAACTCTTGTGTATGCATCTCGAGAAGAAGCCCAGACATTCAAGATATATGAAAGAGAGACAGTGTGCACTCACCGGAGGAAGGTGGGAGCAATACGGACAACCACAGAACATCTCTCCTGGCGAGGGTTCCCGCTGTAGTGCACGTCTCGCACGACCCTGCTGTCAGAGGTCACTACCGAGCCTGCTCTGGTAGTGGGAACACCCAGGAAGAACATCACCTCGCTGCACAGGAACTCTCTTATACTGGAGCGCAGGACCTTACGGCCATCAGCTTGTCTAAGGAGTTGAGAATAGATACAGATCATCACAAACAGTCACATTTGGACTACAAGCATCTGACACTCTTTAACCACACCTGCGTTTAGGTGATCAGATTTCAATAAGTGGTGTATTTCGTAAACAAAACTGACACAAAAACAACCAATCGTACCTGGAATAAGGAGTCAGTCCTGCTCCTTTCACCTGGATCTCCCATCGGCCGCTCGGGTTTTCTCGCAGCAATTCGGGATCTTGGCCGGGCGGCACCTTCACCTCCCCCAAATAGCAGGCCGCCCCGTCACCCAGCTGCCCGGCGAACTGGCCGAACTGGTGGCCGCAGTAGCAGTGAGCAGCGGGCTCGGATCCAGGCATGACTTTGGACCCGCTGAGATACTCTGGCCCGAGCGGATCGTTCACCACCTCCTCTCCGTCGAGCCCCAGCAGCGCCAGGGCTTCACGGGAAACAGCCACGAACCGAGGCTTGGTCAGCGGTTGCGGCTTCACACGGGAGAAACAAGCTCCTTTCACCTGCCGCACCCCCGGCTCCTCGGACGAGTCCAGGGGAAGTTTCTTGAGGGCGACGTTGTCGAAGTCGAGCCGCTCCAGCGGGGAACGACTCACCGCCAGACCCATGTCGGCCATTCCGACCGTACCGAGCAGTCTAAGCGCGGACACACCGGGGATAAAGATGCGTGACGGTCCCAGCCGAGGTCCTAGATAAGCCATCCAAACAAGGCCATCCGTCTGTTTATATCCGCTGTCGCTGTTACGGTGTGCTCACTTGTCATGCTTTCATAATCCTGCAAACCCAAGCGGATGTTTGCGAGACTGACTGTGTTACATCAATAATTGTCCGGAAACACGCAGTGAAGACGGGACTATTTAAAACGAAACTAAAATCATTAAATCAAACTAAGTTAACGAGGTTGAGATAATAAAGTTATAATCATTATTTGATTAAATCGTCCAAAATATACAGCTACATACATTCTTTTCATAAAACAAAATGGACACTGATATAGACCTTTTTCATGGAATTCCTTTTCTAGGCGACATCCTGTGCCCTTGTTTACTTCCTGTCAGCTGATGTCATTCAAAGACACTGCAACAGGAAATACACTAGGACACATTTAGAATGTTTACGTTTAAGTCTTTGAAAAGGTCTATACGTAATCTAATCATCACCAAGTGCATTAAAGTATTTTGATTTAAATTTATTTCAAACATGTAAAAAAACAGAAAAGGTCATACAGAAAATAATATTACACATTTCTTTTTCTTTTTGACCAGTCCGAAAAGGAGTGGGAATAAGTATAAACTAATTTAATCCCTCCCCTAGTCCATAATTCTCCACAATCTAGCATCTATCTATCGAATATAATGAAACAAGCTAAAATAAAAGAAGAGGCAGCATTTTGAGGCAGATAGTTTATCTTTTAATTATTCATTACATAAGTTAGGATTTGATGTTTGGTATGTTAACAATGCCACAGGGGTATAAGGAAACATCTCAGAAAATGCAGACATTCATATTTTTTTCTTGGCAATTATCAATTATAATCCCTTTGGATGTGGGAGGGGGAGATACATATATTTTTTTAATATTGACTGTATTTGATACTGCAGAGGGACTGAGAAGCATGACTACATCTGTTCCCAATATCCCCATCTCTTAGTCATTCATTTATCAATCATCTGAGTTGTGGATGATGCTTGCAAATGGTCAAATTATGTTTGTGGCACTGCTTCATTTACTCAAGTCTTATATTAGTCCATTGAACCACAAATTAAATACAGCAAATTAACTTATTTCATCTCTTATAAACACATTTAATCAATTCCAGTACTGTACATAAAAAATCACTTAAAATTGGGGATACCTGGAAATGGATGTTGGTTTATGACCTTGAAATCTTGTGAAGATCTTGTTCCAATTGTTGGATTTATTGGGGCATCTCCTACATAACAAAGCTCCAGGGATGTCAGCAAGCCATTTTTGAAATACACGTGCAATAAGAAGCTCTGGACTCTGGATACAGGTCAGTGTTGGTAATATAAAGCCTCAGCAGTGGAGGTAATTGGAGGGTCAAAGGCAGCAGTGACAGCAGTACAAGGCTTTACCTCCCAACTCTGACCAATCCAAACTGTCGAGTTTCCTTCATAGTGGAGAAAAGAAGTCCATAACAAATTTCCATTGATGGGAATTCCACTGAGAAACCATTGCGGTTAAGCTAAATCCTTAATTCTAGGGAAACCAATTTAGTTTTTTCATCTCAATCCCCAATTTACAATCAGACTGGCAAGTGATACTGCATATATCATAAAAGTACAAACGGCTGGCTCAGTGAATGACAGATGTTCTTGTGTGGAGGTTTTTCAGAGACGTCTTTCTGTACAAGATGCATATCTCTGTGTCAGGTCTGAATCCTTTCTCACAGATGGAGCCAGTTAAAGCTGATATGTGAGTATACCTCATATAGGATGCACAATCAAATATACAAATGACAAGATAAATTCATTGCTCATCCCGAGGCACATTTAAGCCAGTCCTGAATGTATGAGTGACCATAAAATGATGGAGCTATGGTACGATTTCAACTGAAGCGAAGACAACACAAATGAGATTGTCTATTTCATATAATTATCCAAAGCCAGAATATTAGAAAATTGGATTAAGCATTTGGATGTTAAAAATGCATAAAACACACATTTCTGCCATTCCATTTAGTTCACCATTAGCCCTTACTGCTGCGATATGAGGCACTTTTATGTTGATGTGGGCAGGACTGTGCACTTTGGAATTATTTTGTCTTATGTGAGTTCTGAAGAATATACAGTATATATGCATTTCAAATAAAAGATTTAAATCCAGACATTTCTTACATTTACTTCACACCATGAGGGTCACTCTATGCAACAAGGTTATTCCTTGATTATATTTATGATTTATGCGTATGGGGCTGTTAAGTGTAATGTAACGCACTTGACAGTTATGTTGTTTTTTAAGTTTTTTTTACTCAGATCTGTTCGAACAACAGGGAAGACAGCACTGCGGCCTTGTAGAAATACGTGGCTTTGATCAGCTTGGAAATTGTATTTTGAAAGGCCATTACGTCTTAACGACTTAACGGTCGGATAGTGACTGACTTACGATTTTACTTCTTTCCCACCTTCCATAGACTGCATGTACCGTACAAGACTCTCTCTCTGAATTGCCCCTTGGGGATAAATAAAGTTTTCCTGAATCTTGAATCTTATAAAGTGCTGGCGGAGGAAGGAAAAAGGAGACAGCGTTAGAAAAGTGTGCCTCTCAGAAAATGGCTCAGTCACTTTAGGGCACACGACTGAAGATGATTTTGATGATACTGTCAAATAAAAACTTGGTCATTTAAAGGAATGGTGGGGGGATATGAAATCTAAATCTATTCAAAAGGAATTATTGGCCTTTGTAAACCTTACAAAATGCATGATTTGCACAAAATATGAAAGAGAACTTAAGAGTACTGTCATGGTTTCTTTGGCAGTACAGCCCTGCTGCATCTACAGGAACATCAATACGAGGTAGGAGGCTCTTAACCCCCTGAGGTCCTTGTTAGTTCATAGTGTGGGCCGGTGAAATCTTTCCTCCAGCCTCACCTCCTGTTTTTAAGGCCACTGGTGAAAAATGCATTGCTTTAATAGATTTAAGGTCATGTCACTGTAGGCTTGGATTATGGGGTGGGTGCAGAGTCTCCAGTAAAGATTGGACTGCAGGCAAAGACAGCAGGGCTCTACCTAAACTCCCTCCAGTACGGTAGCAGGCATATCCCAGCACTCCCATCATGACCCCCTTTATGACCGTGCGCAACACCCAGCCAAAACGCGAGGGAGGCGCAACACTGAGGAAGAGACAGACAGACACATTGAGCAACTGTGGAATTGTTAGTCAAAATATGTTTTCTATTACTGACCATATGTAATGTTACAAACTTACCTCATGATTTCATTTATGTTGAGCTGCTTCTCCCAGTTTCTTTCTATGCCAGGGACGTGACCCATCCCTACAACTCCCACTACCACAGCAGGCACTTCTGTGAAAATAACAAAAACAAAATGCATTTATTTTTTATATTTCCATCGCCATGTGCCAAACAAAAAGTTATCTTTTTACTGAAGATTATTCATCCAAATACACCACGGAGAGATATCAGTGTAAATGACCTGAATGTCTGGATTTAACCATATAATTCACTTGGCATTAATTCCTGTAGTCTCACCCAGATTGCAACATTTGCTTTTAAACTCAGTAAAAACAGTTAAAAAAATGTCATCCGGTTTCTGTGAAACAAAGTTTGAAACGTCACCCTTTTTACACACAATATGACTCATCATGTTCCATCAACAGTCTCTGTTGCATTCAAACAACCCTGTTTTCACTGGTCGGTTCATTACGCAACAATTTTGCAACACATTTGATGAGAGATATTTTCAGTAGATTGACATGTCTTGCTAGGGGAAAAACTATATCAAGCACAGGTATATAATAATCTTAAAAAGTACAACAAAATTCAAACTACTTAATGAGCAATGTATGTGAATAGACAAAGCAGAATTTCATATGAATGAAAATATATGCATGTATCAAGCCACACAACATTTATAAAGTACATGTCAAGGAGGAAAAAGTGGATTATTAAGCTAAAAATATACAATATCTACGTTTTTTTCCCCGTAAATTTGTTATTAATAAAAGGTGCTAAGAAAAGTCTACATCAGATTCATGATGTCTTCTTTAACTGCAGAACTGTTCGTACCTCTGATCTTATAATGTTTTTGAAAGCGCATGCTAGTTGATCCTTGTTAGCACAGGGCATGAGACTACAGGGTACCAGAATTGTAATCTTCGATACAATACTAGTATAAAACAAACAAACAATACTTGATAGCTTTGGATAACATGGCAAAGACTTGCACACAGTGCAGGTACAGAAAAAAAGTCCCTTAACACATACAAACACAAAGTTTATCTTCTTCCACATTGTTTCATCTGAGCAGCCTTTTGTTGAAAACCTGATTAAAGATTTTTTTTTTTCATATAGCTTCAGTACTTTCGATACTATCAGAATGGATATAGTATTGTTCTAAATCATGGTAATCAACATGGTATTAAAAAGTATAGATAGATACTTTTGAGAACCTTACTGCAGGGTCATGTGCACACAGCCACACGCGCATACATAGAAAAGAAAAGTCAAGGGTGCAGCGGCGGACTCCACATGAAAAAACAAAAGCTTTAATCACTTCTGAAGTGGAGGTACCATCATGTTTGGTAGCTTCAGTAGTGGATATAAATTAATACGCACAACAGCCAATCACAAAAGGTGCTCTATAGCTCACCTTGTACAGCATGTGCCCCATGGGCCGATATGATTTTCGTACTGCAGCATTGTAAATTAAATCCCTGCACTTTGCAGCATGTTGTCATTTAAATCCTACAGTATAATACAAGTGTATAATTGAAGAAACCCTATAGCCAGTTATTTTGCATAAACATGTCAGACCTCAAGTGTGCAGTGTGTAGTTTCTGTTCTTACTGAAGAACAAATCGCAAAAAAGGAAACATTGTATTAATGTCATAGTGTTCGTGAATACTGCACAGGTGGATTTAAGAAAAAATGTCTCCTAAGGTATTTGATTACTCGCTCATTGAACAGTGTAATACGCACTCTGGGCATTACGGGGGGCTTCCACACAGCGTGTAGCCTGGCGAAGCGTGTGTGTGAGGTAGATGTCTCTTTCAGCCACGATGGTCTGGTGGAGAGCAGGAAACTCGCCGATCATCTCCGACATGGTCTGCTCCAGCAGGTCCTTCTGTTTACACTTCTCTACGTCCTCTTTACTAAAAACATGACACAGCCCAACGACAGAAGGGGAAACATTTTTGTTTTTGTTCACACAGTATTTTGGGTGTGACAGCAAAAAGTAAAGAATGAGAAACACACAGTAAAAATGTGTTGGACAGATGGTCTGCACAATTTTTTTCAAAATTATTACTATTAGAAAGTATTTTTGCAAGATTTATATGACACTTTATCCTTCAATATTTATATTGTTTTGAAGTTAAATTAGTAATTTTAGTTCCCTTTTGTGCAAAATGAAAAAAAGTGGGCAATTGGAGGCGCCCTTGACAGCATGGTCAACCCGTTGTGTTTTCTGTCTAAAAATACAAAATTACACAGAAGGGCTGTTTATTGGCAAGAATCTGGTAATGTGATAGGCATCATGATACAGGGGTTACAATTCAATATATACATTGCGATTTTTAAATCTAATTTTATGAAAACTGTCAGTACACTGAGTATAAAGAAGACACCACCCTAGGCCTATGTTGTTACTTTGAAATGAAAGAGTTAAATGGCTGAAGATACGGCACTGCTGTACACCAAATACACCAATTTTTTTTTAGAATAGGCAAGAATAACAAATTTATACTGGATGCAAAAATGTTTTTTTGTCAAACAACTGCATTGAATTGGCACAAAGTGGGCCTGTCTGTAAAGAGTAGACTTGTGGAGACCCATAGAAACAGTTTTCTTTCAGATATCTTGAGTCAAGAGATCAAGGGACCCCTTTAAAAATGGCCATGCCAGTTTGTCCCTTGCCAAATTTCGGCCCAACTTTAGCTTAACTTTGGAGCATTAATGAGCCCCCTTCCCAGCAAGTTAGAATGTCATGGTGACATGGTACCAATGGATTCCTTAGATGTCTTCTTTGAGCTCGCTACAGCCTCTTAAAAAGACTGTCTGTTATGTCAGCCGAGATCAATAGCGCCCATGCAGGTCTCAGAGTGTTATAAAAAAATTGATGCAGTGTTCTTGAGAATCGATACAGCATCCCTTAACATATTATTGCGACACTCAAGCGTATTGATATTTTCTTACACCCCAAGAAGTAAGTGCTGAGAAAATTGGCTCACAAAACATACTTTCAAGCTTATATTCTGTTTAGGTCTCCCTCCCTCAGCAATTCTGTTTTATACATCATAGAATGCAACAGGCTCAATCTAAGAGATGTCAGAAGATAGGACAGGCACTCACTGCAGAAAGCTTGCGGTCAGATTTCACACCCACTGACAGTTTAAGAAGTTGCATGTACTCTGCATTCCCTAGTTCTTCACAGATCATACAGATAGAGAGATAGCCATGATGTGTGCACATATACTGTAGCTGCATTTTCTTCTTTCGTTATTTAGCATTTACATTTAAACTCTCTTTTTAAAACCTTTTATGGGACATTCTGATCACTTCGGGACATCTAAATAAGGTAAAGCACATCTCTATTCTTTCCAAAACACCAGTGTCTAATAATAGACATTAAGAAAGAAAGTCTCACCACACTGTGTGGTATGACAAAAAGTGACAAAAGGTGAGCTAATACCTGATTGGGTCTGACAGAAAGCAAAGACCCCATGCCAGACGCGCCTTCTGCCACAGACTGAGAGCTGCAATGGCCCTCTTGAACGTCACAGGGATTGGTCTGTCCCCAAGGTGAAATTTACAAAACGGCACTTGTCCAGCCTGTGGAAAGAAAAAAAAAAAATCAAGAATAAGAAAAAAGGATAAACACAAAAAACTAAAACCATTGTAATATAAACTTCTTTTGTGTATGTTTCACCTCTTTGAAGGCCTCCCTAAACTCTCCTCCAGGAGCCATGCCCAGTTGCTCCGTGATGTGAGCTGAAACTTTAAGCAGGAGAATCTGCATGAGGCCAGACATCAGCCCATTCTGACAAACACAGAGGACAGAAGCATAAGCATTTACAGAAACACAGATATGGCTTTGGTTGTCATTGTTTAAATACTTTTTTATGCACTTACTTAAACACAGTTTTTTGAAATGAAGAAGACAAAACATCACATACAAAACAGAGTAAAAGCCTTGACACTTGACCCTGTTTGTGAATTATGCATCATAGATACTTATTTCCCCATAAACAATGAGTGCATGCTGCAGTTGTCTTTACTGTTTCTCCCCATCATAGTATAAGAGCCAGTTTAAATATCAAACAATATTATCACTGCTTTATTCAGAATATATAGTACACTCTCCAGTTTGTCTGCTCCTGCTGTTTTTAACACAACCGTCACTGGTCATTCTGAAGGCCTGACCTGTTTAATGGCCTGCTGAACCTTATCCAGGTTGATGTCTTTGGCTTCTCTTAGCAGTGTATTCTCGTCCATCTTCAGCATAGACACCCTGTACTGGCACAGCTCCACCACCACCACGTCCGGCTGCACAGCGCGGATCGTCTGTGGGGCAGAGAAAGAGCAGTGGGTATGTAAGATAAGAGACAGAATAAGAGAACATAAGAGAATAAGAAAGAGACAAATGGCAAGTGAGGGAGTAAGGAAAGACAAAAAAATCAATGTGGAAATAAAGAAGAAAGGATTATGCTTGGCAACAGAGCAATGCCAACCTAATTACAGTATAACTAATCTTCAAGGTGCTACTCCAGAATTAACAGAGTTAGTCCATTATTTCACTGACAATTCCCAGCATATCACATTTACATTTTAAAAAGGGTGTAAGCGTACAGTAGAAATCCTGTTGTATGTTCTCATTGGCTCACCGTGGCTACATCCTTTTTGCTGCTGTCGCTGAAGTGAGCAGTGCCCACCAAGTATAGGAGGCTGCCATCAGGGGCAGTAAGACGTGAAACTGTCTCTGGGAGCTCAGGGGACGACTCACGGCGCTGAGATCGCAACTGCCAAAGCAGCTCCATTGCCTCACCATCCGCTAGACAACAACAGAGACAGAAATATACAAGGGGACAACTATAGTGTTACTACTATGGTTAAATGAAGGATTCTTCTTTTAATCTTTTCAGCAATTGTTTAAAGTTATGTATTTTTCTTTAGCACATTAGGTTTTGCATCCCAGTCCTTTTCACACATGCAGCATCTCTGCCAATGATGGAAAAGAGTCAAGTTACAGCTATTTAATAAACTATAGACAACTCTAGGGAACATGTGCACCAGAAAAAAGGAAGTATACAAGAATTTCTTTTCATAGTCTTTCAAAAAAGGTATTAGTCAATAAGTGAGGACATTAACAAAACCATTAGCACATGCATCTGATAAACTTCATTCTTAAGGTAGGATGTGTGATTATGTGCAGATAATCTATCATTGGTCCAGGATTTAGCAAGTCCCTTTCTTGGACAGAGCATAGAATTTGTAAGACTTTCATTATTGTGTCACGCAGATTTACTATTTAAATTATAAATGACAATGAAGGGCTGCTACTATGAACTGTCAAGTTGGATAACTAATCAGTCTGTGGAAAAAAAGTTACAAATTAAATTTTAATTTAATTGAAAAATGAATAATGTGTAAATGAGACAAGACATGACGTGGCAGTCACCTAAACAAATGATATTACACAATATTTCTGGTGAAATAGAGCACAGACACACACACAGACACACACACACAGACAGACACACACATTCAGACACACACATTCAGACACACACACACACACAATATTTAAAAAAAAAACTGCTTACAGAGCCCTGGAGGTATACAAGGCAGTTCCTCTTCTGAAGGGTCCTCCGATGGGCCAACTGACTCATCCTGTCAGACATCAAAACAGCAAACAACATCTTAGATAGATGGCATGTTTACTTCGTTGGAAGATTAAGCGATTATTTCTGTCCAAGTCTAGCCAGTTTGAGAAAGACAGGTTGATTGCACATAATTAGGTAAGTGCTCAGGGCAAGTTAAAACCGCAATGCCTGGAAAAAACAACCCCCTGAAACAAGTTAGTAACAGAATGACATGCGTGTTTTTACACAGACTACATCGTAAGAACACACTCACCCAGTGGGTCCTCTGTGTGAGCAGGACATCTGGTAAAACATCAGCCAAAAACATCTCACTCACACAAAGCTCAATGATTGTAAATGTTACGAACCTCTGAATTGTTGTCTTGATCCATGTTTGAAGCACTGAAAGCTGCGTTTAACACAGGACAGGACGAAGACATGCGTTACGCTGAGCGGTGAAACGTTCACTGACACAGCTGCTACAGTATAGCGTCACTGACGTCGCCGACTTGTCTAAACACAGCTAACAGTTGTTGCTCTGTAGCGTTGATAGGACAAGTGGTGACCACCACTGATTTATTAGACAAATTTACCAATTTGCCTAAATTGTTACTTTCAGGTACGGGGCTGCTAAACATTGAGCGTTTACTGAGGACTCATCGGTTTTTGGTTAGCTACCGGATGATAACAGCTAACTCAAGCTAATGTAGGCTAGCAGTAAGAATTTCGTCACATTATACACGTTGAAACGGAACATTTCACAACAAATGCTGCTATTATCAAGTAAAACACATTTGGTAATATACACGGTAGTTGTCTAAAACAACAAATATCAACAACTTACTGAGCAAGCCAGCCCGCACGTCAGTGTGCTCCTTGCCAGCAGTACAGTGCTCGGCTGAATTTGACAGCCGCAGTGCATTCTGGTAGATGTAGTCATTGATTGTTGGGAAGCCCACATTTATTTTCTTTCTTTTTTTATAGTGAAAATGCTTTTAATTACTTTCCATTATAACATTTCACACAGTACAACCAAAGTCTTGATTCTTTTCTCAACGTTTCAACTATCGTTGAGACTATCACAGATTTACCTCTTTGCCCGTCTCAAGGTCCAAATCTACACAGAAATTCAGTTAGCCTATAAGCAGAGCTGTGTTTCAACATATAACATGCTCTCACACACACTCGTGCTACAAGTCTTAAAGTGCTTTTGGATGCATTTAGTGTGCTTGAGCAGTCTAACAAGGGCATTTTGAGCCAACCTGTGTCATGACAATGAGGCGGACCATTTGTTATTTCCACCAAAAGATTATTACAAGAACTGAAGTGGGGGAAATTGCGGTGTCACATCACAAATGTGTGCTTATTGAATACCCCAGAAAAAAGTTGAATAGTATGCATAGGTCCACCTATATTGTAGGTAAGCCCCTGATGCCAGCACTAATGTATTCTACAGTAGATGTCATATTGGTGTGTAAGTCAGTACAGGCAGTCTCTTTATTGAAATTCCTGTAATCATGTATGCAGCTGCAATAAATGTATATGGAGAGGTTGTGGTAGGCATCCATCCTCTTGACCACTCACTCATTCCCTACGAAAAGTGCTCATATATGCTTGATTTCTACTACAAATAACAGACTAATCTAACTAATCTAACTATTAATTCCTCAATGGCAGATGTTGGCACATTGTGAGACAGGGTAGAACTACCAAAGAGAATTAAGTTGTGTTGGAGAAAAGCAGATGACAATCAAAGGCGTAGTCATCATGTAATAAACATTCCAGTGTAGAAACGATTTACCATCTACTCATCACTTCATTCATTTTACGTCACATCACTCCCACAAGAAGCCAGCAGAACACAAGTCACACACTTTACCAGCGAGTCCAGCTCCATTCATCATATTGGAGCTGCGGTTAAGTCTTCAAGAAAGAAAAACCCACATCACTGCATTTCTGTCATTGATATCTGGTAGCTATTAGACATATATATTATTGGACAAATTTTACTATTTTTCTCTGAGCAACATTGTACTCTCATATCACCTCACAGTGCCACCCTATAATATGCCAATCTACCTATTAATGACGTGCAAATATAGTCGAGTCAAGATCTGACACACATTCCTAATCAATGGTGAAATCTCAATGATAAAGTCATGAAATGTGTGTTATATTTTAAACAAACACAAACACTGAGTCATATACAGTGTCTATATAAGTTGGCTATAGCTTTCGGTGAAATATGATGCTGTAAGCGCATACCTTATTGCCACAAATATATTGTGATCTCTTGCATATTAATTGTGCAGATCTCACAATTTCGTGAGCTACCTTTCTACTTGGCTATTGGGATAAAGGGCCGAAGCGTTATCATATGTGTTTAAAATACATTTAGTTTGAAGCTATAATGCAGTCTTCTGTGCAGATATGCATCTCTAAGGTGTGTGTCTTTTTTTTTTCTTCGAAAACGCTCACTCATCTCTCATAGCTGCTCATCCTTTCATTAAGCCTTTTGAAGATAGCTGTTTGACCCTGCACTGTAGCACCCTGTTGGATTATATCACTGCTGGTTTCATTGGAGGGTGGTTAGCTGTACACAGTCATCCTGAGACATGAATGTGACATAATTTCCTACAGCAGTACTCTGGTCAACATTATCAAATACACAAACATTTGTCTTATCCCATCTGAGTAATTCTCCCATCTAAAAGTTGAGTCATTTTGCTTGTACGACTACCAGAGTTCCATGACATGTCCTCGCTGTCCAATCCACCCGTCACCGAAGTGTGTGAGTTCAGTTAAAGAGTAGAGGTGGCTATTGATAGGAGGTGATCAACTTGGTGGTCATGTGCGCAGAGAGTGGAGTGTTGGGGAGAGGAATCTCGGTCAGCGTCCCTCTTCTTCTTCTCCTTCAACATTCCCCAGCAGCGATGAGCTCCCCAGGTCTCTCTGCCAGTCTGTCTCTACGGTGTTCTTCATCTTCTTCCTCCTTGAAGAGAGTATGATGTATACTCAGCAGCTGATGTGTAGGGGCTCTTGTCAGGGGTGGGGGCTGACAGTCAGGGTTTTCCGTATGGGGGAGAGGCTCCCTTGGAGGAAGAGGAGGAGGAGAGGACTTGGGACTGAGGGGGTCCTCACTGGAGGGAGGGTTTGGGCTCACGCCATTTACGTAAGTAGAGGTGGGCAGGGTAACCGTGGAAAAGGCAGTGTTGGTCGATTCTGGAGATACAACCTTAGTTTCTGACGAGACAAGAAATACCAGACAGGGTCAAAGGAGAGGAGAGAAAGTCAAATTCTCAAATGAAAACTTAAAAGTATACAAAAAACAACACCAAGACTTTTACAAAGGTAAGCACCTTTTGCAGGCTAAGACTGATTGGCCATCATGGAAGGCAGCATTAGCAATATTCATTAAGCTATTGGAATTTACCAGGTATAACAACATGTCGTAAATAATCATACCCATTGTCTGGACCAGGTTGTGGTTGCAGGCTCATGTAAGGTACAGTTTGGGCCTACAAATGGGATGGTGCATACTAATTCCTTGAATATTTGACCTTAATGGTTTAGGTGACGTGACAAATTCTGCCCTGAACCAAAAAAAGCAAGAGTGAATATGACATTAGGCCTACCTGTAATGGCACCAGACACATGAACAATAGTGTGTGTGCCTTCAAGGTACACTGTATCCATGTTGTGCTCTGAGGGTCGAGGTTCTGTGGTTGTAGCCTCCACTTTGGGCTTACGGGTAACAGTCAGCATGTATGGGTGGACGTCCAGGGAGAAGTTGCGAGAGTGCTTTTTCTCCATCCCACTCAAATCTACGATTGAAAATGAAATATCTAACTTAAAAGGAGGTAGAACATAACAATTAAAAAGCAGCTTATCCAAGTAAATACGGTTAAACAGCTGCAGGCTGCGTGACAGTGAACCAAAACAGTTAGCTGAAAGATGCTACAAAGTTCAGTGGAACTGAGGAGAACTGCGTGGTTCGGGTATCTTAGCATATACTAGTTGGAATATGTTGCTCAGGAGAAGGACATCTGGAGTACTTCCTTAGCTTACTACCAAAGCGACCTAGCCCCAGATTAGTGTAAGAAAACTGATGTAGATGGATGGATGACTACAGTGTTAGATGTTGGTTTATCACTGAGAGTGGTCCCTTTCACACAACACAAAGTCATTTGATCCATTGTTAATACAGGAATATTAATTTCAATACGAATGTTCACAGACTTACTGCTCATATTGCTGTATACCTTTTATTGCAGGGTATTGTGTGCTCTTTGTATCCAGAAGTGGTGCAATGAAGTTGTCTGCCACAGCCTTTCGTCTGACTGGTTTGGGTTTTTCAGGCTTGGTGTTATTTTCCAGGCGTGTCAGGGTAAGAGGTTCCTTTAACGGACAGAAGACACATAAACAGCTCATTATATCACAGCTTAAACTTCAGTTCAGGTAGCCAAAGGCAACTATTACAGCTATTAAGTGCTCTACAGATTTTGGAAGGCCTAAATGAGGACCACTTCCTGTGCCTCTTAAGAGAAAGAGGACCTCATCGAGAGCTGGTGTGGCTCATACAGTCCATGTTTATATAAACTCCAGTGAACAAGTTCTTGTAGTGAGTATTATTATGTTTCTAGAGGACAGAAGGTTTAGATTCTTTCCTTCTACTATTGTTGATGCTGAAATTCAGCAGCTGAATGAATGTGGATGACTTACAACTGGAGATTTGGAATTTTTTTCTCAGGCTTACCTTGAATGGCTGAGGAAGAGGATTTGAGCTTGGAATCCATTTCATCTTCTTGCGGGGTCGTTTGATGACCAGCGGCTCCCCGGCCATCTCTCCCACTCCGAGATCAGAGGGGTCCATGTTTGGATCAAGTGTTTGTATCCCAGAGTCTCTCACAGTGGGTGTAGCGTCATGGTTGGACTGTGCAAGCGCAGCCAGCAGCTGCCGGACCACATTGTCATACATGAGGTCGCTCTCATTGGTGATGAAGTCCAGCCGGTTGAGCGACTTGATGTGGTCCCTGTTCTCGTTGCAGAACATGGCCAGGATGTTGATGTCACAGAACTGAGACTTCTGCCAGCGGCGGCGTGTTTTAATACCAACTTTATGCAGTTTGTCAAATACAAAGTTGGACTTGCGCACCACAAACAAGTGCAGCAAATTAATCAGGATGATGAGGTTCATGGTGCAGAGCAGAGAGATATCTACTGCTGCCATGATGCGCTGCAGCTGTACGGCAGGCAGCTTACAGTTGACCCTGAGCTTCAGCTCGTTATAACTGCTTATGTCTGGGGGCTCACCCAGCGCACAGGTGAACTCATTCTGCCTTTGGCGGGCATAGTAGGCGCTCAGGTAGGAAATGGGGATGGAACTGAGGCAGATAATAGCCAGATGGCGTCCCAGGTAAAGCTTAGCCAGAAAGTTACTTTGGCCTCGTCTCTCCAAATATTTCTCGAACAGGTTTTGCTCAGGGCTTTTCTCCTTCTCCGCGTTCTCTATGATCTCCCTCCTCTCTCGCTCAGTTATGCCTGGTCCTTTGGATTGGATCTGCTTCTCGATCTTTGGGGCTCGGCCCTCAGCCGCTCGATGATAGCAGTTATCAATCTCTTGAAGAAGGAAATTGAGCTCTGAAGTGAGCCGTGTAGAGGCAAGGAACTCCCAGCCCAAAGCAGGAATGTACATGATTCCAGCAAAGGCCAGCAGAGCATAGGGCAGGAACTTGTGCTCAAATAGTGAAGGCCAAAGATGAACCTCCACACCAGGTGCAGCATCCCGCAGCTCTGTCCAGCAGTAGCCTCTTGCATACAGTGCCTGGTCTCTGGTGAAGTTGTGTGGTGTGTAACAGTATATGGACTCCTCTGAGGAAAGCACAGATAGAAACAAGCATCCCAAACATAACAATTTTTCTGTTGATTATATCTCAGAATATAAACTGAATATATCAGCTGATATCCTGGGTCATATTTTCCGAATTTCACTCATAAGCTCTTGAATTGTTTTGGCAATATATGGCAATGTGAAAACATGCAAGTGGTCAGACAAACAGACAACAAAATCCCAGTTGAACAATTCATCCAAAGCACTTATTTGAAAGGGAAAGGAGGTAAACATACCTAAGATATCTGTTGCAATCATCCATTGTACTGCACTTGCACACAACTGAGTCACTATTCAGTGGTTCTGCATAGTACAAGAAATGTTCAAAACAGACTTACCTTTAATCCTTCATTTCACTTTTAAGTTGTGCTTAAGATAATATGGTTAAACTGGGAATTTGATGTTCCCTCATATTTACTGCAGTAAATACAACTGATATATTCATATTTCTATAGAAATGTCTTGCATCTTTGTGATCTGTTTCAACTGTATTTGCAACATATCTCAGAGAATCTAATCATTCATCTGTTTAGCCCACAGAGCTGCGTGCCTCTGATAACACTCACTCAGCCTTTTCAAACGATGATCTGCCTGGCTCAGATAGAGGAAGCGAGAACACTCCTTCCTGTCAAAATTGTTCTTTATCAGCTCTGTCTGGTTCAGGGTTGCAACAATTCTACTTTTAATCATTTAACTACCTGCAGTGACATGTGATAACACAAATGGTATACTTGATATCTAACTAAACTTTATCATTTGTATTAAAAACTTTATTAGAAAAAGTCATTTTTAAAAGTCAGCATGTATTATTTTAATGTTGTTATGTACTGATGACAAGGACAGTATGTGCAATGGCATCCTTTGTTACAGTCACAGAGTGCAGGATGCTCAGGGAATACTAAAGAAATTGTCTAAACATCTACATTTTTCTGCTGCTAAAGTTAATTACTCTGTCCCAGATTATTAATGCTGCTATAAAGAGAGCCTGATACAAAAGCCTTCTAACCTTACCCTCCTATCTTCAGTTGCTCTTCTAGCCCATTCCAGCTCTCTCTGTCTGCTGCTTTTCCTTCCTTACCTAATCTGACTCCTACTTGCATTGTCTGTCACAGGAAATACAGAAGCACTGCATGGCTAACGCAAAATACACTTGGGTAACAGCTGTTGCTGTACCTCATGCCACATTTCCACTGCATAGTAGGATGCAGCTCTTGCTAACTTTTTTCCATCAGCGAAAGCTGTGGCTAGTACCTGTTACTTTATACTTTTTTTGGTACTACCTCGGTCCAGGTTCCATGTGAGCTGGGCTGATCCGAGAAGGTGGAGTTAAAACACTGCAGGTCTCTGATTGGTCAGCGACTGTCACTACTGTGACACGTACTATCCTGTGCTAACCCACCATTTCTAAATAGCCAAGCCACCATCAAAGGCGACCTCAATGTTTTAATTGACTCAACTCAAAAAAATGTTGTTACAAAACTGTGCTATACACTAAGCTGTACAATTGACAAAGTGCAGATTTTCTTTTGTTTTGCTGCCAATGAAAGGAAAGCTGTCACTGTAGTGTCATGCAGCATCGCAATGGCAATCAGCCGAGGATCCTTCACGGAGTGGGTACTATCAGCAGTGGAAAACCAAATAGAAAAAAGGACCTGGTACAAAACAAGTTTAGCTGAGGTGCACTGAACCCCGCAGTAGAAATGAGGCATTAGCTTTGGCAGTTTACTGTGACAACGAACCCCTCTAGTGGCGGAGGTCTCACCTGCAAAGTTCCTTGTGAAGACAAGGGTGACCAGCAGGATGGGGATGATGACCGTCCCTATAGTGACAACGCGATCAAAGGGCAGCTCCAGTTTGAGCTGCACCATGAGGCCGGCCAGTAACCCACCCCTCTCATCCTGGGAGGAGCCCGGCAGGATCAGCTCCTTCAGCTTCTCACCTGCGAGTAGAGCCGTGGCCATGTCTAAGTTTTGATCGAGGATGTTCTGCATCCGGAACACAAAGGGCGCACAACCTCCCTCTGCACTGGAGGGGAGGCCAGACACTCCCTGCTGAAGTTGAGTACTCCTCAAGACAGTATGACACACGCATACACTCACACAAAGGTACACACACACACAGACATGTGTGGCCAACTTCTGCCCCTGTCACCATACGTGGGAAAGCAGCAGCTCATACTGTGAAGTCTGTGTTCTTCAGAGCTTTGAGTTTTCTACACTTTCCCACAGCTGCTCTCTTTCTGAAGAACAGGCATAACGTTCAGAAACACACTCTTCGCTTGCCCTCTTCGGTGCGCGTCCCTATGTTTGCTCCATTTCTACAGTGCTTGGCCTCAGTCCACACTCTCTGTGTGTGGCAGCTTGAGGAATGAGCTGAGTTTAGGAGGCGTCCTTGCAATCCCCAGGGAGAGAGATTGCTGCCTGAATAGTTGTAACACAAGCTTCGGTCAGGAGAAGCTCTTACCTATCCTTTCCTGAAAGAAAAGATCAACAGTTAGGGCAGAACATTGTAGTGAGCAACAAGATTTAATTTTTATGTACAACAAATAACTTGTGCGATCATCTTTGAAATGAGCTGTAGTGTGAATTTGTATTTTCCCACACCTTCCTCAGGAAAGCTCTCTGTTTTTCCATCAATCATCCTCTAGTGCTGTCATGTGGATGATTAATCTTCACTGTGAGTGAATGTGGTTACATCTGAGGGGAGTTTCGCCTTTGTTCAGGCAAGGACATTAAAGGGCAAATTCTTTCTCAGGGGGCTATGCTTACCTGAAATCAACTTAAAACAGAATCTGTTCAATGAATTGACAAATGAGGATTTGGACACTGAATCTGCTATTCCATAATTCACCCCCTGCCTTTCTATGGACTCCTAGTGGTCATTACCTCTGTAGAACAACATGTACATTCTGGGATGTCAGGTGAACCCAAACACTTGTCAGTACCTTTGTATGTGTGTGTGTGTGTGTGTGCGTGTGTGTGTGCGTGTGTGTGTGTGTGTGTGTGTGTGTGTGTCTGTGTCTGTGTGTGTGTGTGTGTGTGTGTGTGTGTGTGTGTGTGTGTGTGTGTGTGTGTGTGTGTGTGTGTGAGAGAGAGAGAGAGAGAGAGAGAGAGAGAGCGAGAGAGACAGAGAGAGAGAGTAAGTGAGTGTATACATGCTTTTGTTGTAATAGTGCCTCCCTTTCCAAACGTGTAGTAGAACCACAGACTGCGTAAAATAGTAGACGTAGTCGTTGTGACGTCACCCATAGAAAGGCCTGCAACTCAAAGCATCCATGCATCCCCCATGCAGTTGTCATGAACTGGGAAATTAGTTTTAGACTGAAACCGCTTTTTTGCACCATGTACAAATGCGAAAGGCCCTCTCTAGAGCCATTGTTTGGTTCGTCCATTCTGTGCGGTGCCACATGGCTGACTAGATTCCATATCTGCCAATAGATCCCCCTAAAGCCTACACACCAGGGCAGTATAGTAGCAGGGCCCAGGATCAGGTGATCTCCCAAGGTCCCCCCAGCAGATTATTAGATGGTTAAGGTTAGAGGGACCCATGGCCCGGGACAACTGACCTGGTGTACCCCCCCTGTCGACAGCTCTGCTACACTGCTCCTTTACTGCTGACATCATGCAGTAATCGGTGTTATATGGGAGACAGAGAACAATATGTCCCTTATGGAATAAACTTAACGTACATTATATTTTAGTACAGATCTGGCCACATACAGCAAGATAACTTTATCCACATCCTCACACACTGTCTCAAGGAAGATGGGGCATTATCTTTGCATAATTTAAATTTAAAGGGGCAGCATTATATATTTTAGGCACTCTGCACTGCTGTTTGTAAACCAGTGGTGCTGCTCCAGTCCGACAGATAATGCCTTTCAACTGAGCGATGCCACCAGTGTTTAGAGAGGAAATCCCACATTCTTTGGCTACTACAGCATCCCTCTTCGCTATGACCAGTACACCCGGCTACAAAGAGGAAGAGCTAGGCTCTGGGACAACAGCTGAAGGAGAAGAGCCCCATTCATCATGAATTATGAATTAGATAATGGCTGAAGAGGGGAAGAACTTTCAGTGACACTTGTTTTCAGGCATTCAGACAACAAATCTGACCAGGTCAATATAGCAGACCAATATCACATTTAAAAAAATAAAAATAAAAAATACAACTTTATACTTATTGTGACAGAAAAACACCATAAAGTATCCTCACAGTTTTATCACTTTTGTCCCTATGGGACCACTGCAGGAACATTTCATCAGAGGGTCATTTTATCATGGTTAGCTCATATTGAGCTAGGCTGCTGTCTCCTGACAGATGTGTAAGTCCAGGGCGCTGGAAGAATCGCAGCCAGGAGGACCACACTTTCACCACAGACATTGCATCGCAGTGGATTACATCTGCCTGCAGATGACGAGCCGTTTCAGCACCTGAGCGGCGGATAGCTCCCGAATAGCCAGAGACGAGCTGCTAAACATCAGAGAGTGTGTTTGTGTGTGTGTGCGCGCTGCTTTGTGTCCGTACGTGTGAGAGAGAAGAGGAGATCCTACTGTCGGAGTCTCTTAGGATACATGCATCTCCTGTCCACACTGGAACAACTAGCACCAGAAAAGCTACACACACACACACACACACACACACACACACACACACACACACACACACACACACACACACACACACACACACTGTGGTGCAAACAAACGAACCATGTGCGTGCATGCGAAGGTAAATAATAAGAAATCCACTCACCATGTCTCACTGCTTCTCGCGGCACGGTAAGAGTTAATCTGCAGTGCGGGTGAGCAGCTACAGCATGTATCCCAGCACACCGGTTTGTTCCGCCTTTTCTCCCCCAGCTCCCCTCCTCTCTCCTCTCCCCTCCCTGCCCTGCCTCTTCCTCAGAAAACAAGGGATGAGATAACATATTAAGATCCTCTAGTTCATGGCATCACCAATGCGATCGAGCCACATTCAGGACAGGTGCGGAGGTGCTGGAAACTAGATTGAATTATGTGGCAGAAATCGATATCCTACTCATTCACTTCACTCATCATTTTCATGAGTAGAGTGATATAGGCTAGTAACCACAATAGTATATGGATATGAAAACGTTTAGGCTGAGAATTTCCTAGTTGAATAACTACAGACCGGCTATTTAATTCATCTGTATGTTCAGTCTACAACCAAACTACAAGGCGCCGACTCTCTTATTGATAGGGTTATCCGGCCTGCCCATCATCTATAAGTGGACTGGCAAAGACAAACCAGGAATGGAAAATATGTTTGTCATTCAAACTCCCTGGGTGTGGCGATTAGCTGGGTATCCTGACTCCGTTTTGGGAGAATCCAAGCAGCATCAGTCAATCGCGCAGAGGAACCTCAAGTTTGAAATAAAGTAGAGCCATCTACAGCCGATAGTTTGTCATCGTTTAACTGCATGGGCTTCTTGCATGGTAAAATGTGCATATGTGAAGTTACAGGAGAGGTTTCTGGAGAAGTCTTTAAGAAGCACAATAAAAGAATGGCTATATTCAAATATAGCCTATTTATGAGGCTAATCGTGCTCTAGCCGAGTGAAACAGATTGTCTATTAATTTACAGCAACACCACATTGCTGCTAACACTTTAAATGATGCTGGGTGAGTTTTGTTGCAGCCTGCAGCCTGCAGCAGCCTTACGCTCTCTGTTGAGATTCTTGTTGCAACAAAGCGGGGTGAGCGCGCGGTGCGGGCGCGCTCTCGATGTTCAGTCAGACCGAGCCACAAGTCAGTTTTGCTCAAGCCGGTTTCTGCCGGTTTAGCCGTACCTCACTATGTCTGCTCCCAAATATACTCTCTCTCTCTCTCTCTCTCTCTCTCTCTCTCTCTCTCTCTCTCTCTCTCTCTCTCTCTCTCTCTCTCTCTCCGTCTCAGTATCATTGCAGAGAGCTTGAGGGTGTTCATTTTAAAGAAGAAAACACTCAGCATGTGTTTTCATTGTAGGCCTACTTTGTTCAATAATACACTCAGTAGCACCTCCCTCTTTATTACAATTGTGTAACATATTGCAATTCATGGAACATCCCTATAAATCTATAAATTGTACATTTACTAAGTTCATAATTACGAGCTGTGACAATGCTGGTATTGTGTGTGTGTGTGTGTGTGTGTGTGTGTGTGTGTGTGTGTGTGTGTGTGTGTGTGTGTGTGTGTGTGTGTGTGTGTGTGTGTGTGTGTGTGTGTGTGTGTGTGTGTGTGTGTGTGTGTGTGTGTGTGTGTGTCTGTCTGTCTGTCTGTCTGGCTGGCTGAAATGGTAAAATGTGATCCTAGAGACACCTACTGTAGCAGGAACTACCACAGAGGCAGTTTTGAGTTTTTTCTGTCTGTCCCAACCTTACATTGTAGTCCCAAATTGTTACAGGTCTTTAGATCAAAATGAAGACAGCGAAGGTCAAGTTCAAAGATGGGTGTGGTACAAGCAACACTGCTGTAAATAGAGGGGTAGGGAAAGAGGCCAAACGTGTCATCTGGCGGGTTTCGGCAGGACATTTCAGCTCAGTTCTGCGAGAACTTGTACCACAGGAACAGGCCAAACACTGTTCACCTGAACACAATGCCTACCTCAATTAAAATGGGTAAAGTATCCATTTCATAAGAAAACATTGTGCAGTGTCTAACACAGAGAGGAGCAGAAGGATGGGAGTAAATTAACAGAGGAAGGAAATTAAGTAAATTAGCATAGTACAAAATAAGCTCTAGTACATTGAGAACACCATCAATGCAACAACAGTAGGGTTGCCAGAGTTGTTTTTATTCAGTAAAAGTGTATGCAAATATGAACCGCTTACTGTGTTAACATCACAGCCTGGCATTTAATTTGAAAATAACAACCACACTGGTAGTTTGTGTGGTACAGTATGCAGTTTGTTGTCATTTATACAATATCTGTAGAGTGATGAATAGAGAACATTAAACAACAAGAAGACCAAAAAAACATTATACAAACATGTTTACTTACAGTTGATTACAAACATTTTATTTTCCTAAATAAAACACAATTTCAGTTAAAATGCTTTACATCAGTTCATCTGCAATATCCAGGTGGAACAATGCTTTTTGTAATAAGCTGTAGGAACCACCACAACACCACTGTACACAAGGTCAACTACTAAACAAAATGTAACTTAGGCCTACAGTCAGGATGAGATTGCCAAAATTAGTCAGTGCTCTGTATTTGGAAAGAAAACCTGCTAAGAATAAAGTGTGCCGCAAATTTAAGCATGTTTCATTTGTTGATTTCTATAAATAATGACATCCTTTTTATCCTACGGTACAACCTCGAAAACAGTGCTGAGAAAACGGCATCATTCCCTAAATCCAGAACAAAATCACTTGTGTTTGGAACATTTTTATACTACTAAACATTTTTTAATATTGATTGTAACTGGTGTCAATGTAAAAATACTTGTGCTTATTAAACTACAGAGAATGGTTCAATTTCCGGGTCAAACAATGCTCAATACAGTAAGCAGACACCAATGCCAAAAACCCAGAAAAAGACACAGGCATCATGCAAATATCTTATATATCACATTCTCTGCCTTGCTTTATTTTAAACTTATATCTCTTTCTTGCTATCGTTATTTCATTCTCCCTTTATTCTATTTATTTCTCTCTCCATCTCTGAAGTTTTTTTTCTTCCAGTATGTTCCATCTCAGGACAGTTTACAGAGTTTATTTCATTTCTCATCAAACTTCTCGGTGTACTGTAGGACTGTTCATTGGGCCATTTGGACCACAACTGCCTTCCAGGCTCTGTCCTTGTCAAAATCCTGCAGCGCTCCATTGGCTGCTTGCTGCTGAGGGAGCAAAACAGGAAGAGGGAGAAAGAGAGAGATGGAATGTAAAAGGGCAAAGGTGACAAAACATTGAGATACATGATGTGTGAAGGATAAGCAGCACAATGTGTTTTTTAATAGGTTTCTCGCTCATATATTTTTATGTCATGATATTTAAATACCATTTACATGAGCTATAGCTGGTGAGAACACTTGGAAAAGAATTAAATGTATACTTTTTCATAATCACAAATGGCTCTTGTTGGAAGTGGAGAGACAGGCAAAGAGAGGAAAAGACAGTCTCGTCCATTTGTGTCCACAACTCCTGTATTTACCCGTCTTACCTCACAGTAATGGGTCGGGGTGAGCATGCTGCCGTCACACTCTGGAGCCCCCATGCGGAGCTGACTCTTGTAGGAGGCACAGTGCACCACAGTGGCTGAAGTTAGAATTGCTTGCACCAGCAGCAGCACCATCAGAATCAGCAGCAGGATGTCGTAGGATTGCTGGACCACACACACACACACACACACACACACACACACACACACACGCACACACACACACACACACACACACAAAGGTACTGACAAGTGTTTGGGTTCACCTGACATCCCAGTGTGAACATGTTTCTGAAATTTTAGGACATATCTCAATGAGTTAATCTCAAAGCTTCTCTTAAAGCTGTCCCTGTATTTCTCATGTAAAAGGACCTCCTCAAGGCTGGAGAGGTAATGCTTCCTAGAAAGCCTGCCCACTGGTGAATTTTCACTTCATTAAACTCACCTTGGCTGTAGGCACATCATACAGGAAAATTTCAATAAAGCTGATCACACTGCAAGAGAGGAAGCCGGAGGCGGAAAAGAGCAAGGGAGATGTCACGCTGCTGATAGCAATCAGCACCTCCACCTAAGAGACACCAATAAGAGAGAAAAATGTTTGATAAAAGAAAGTAGACCCGGTTTGTATAACTGGGAGATTTAGTAAATAATGATAAAGATTATCCTTCCTCAGCAGACATCCTAATTAACTTCCATAAGATACAGTGGAGGCTACACATCTCCAATGAAGCAAGTGCCATGAAGAGCTCTATGATCTATCAAATAACCTTGAAATTAATTCTGAATTTGATGGGAAGCCAGTGATGAGAAACCAAGATTCCCATGAGACTTTTATTGGAGGATGATGATCAAATGCTGATCAAATGCTTATATCAGCAACATTTTGTAACACTCGTAAATTATCTAGGGCATGTTTTGCTGAGGCAGGTGAAGAGGGGAGCTAAAATAGTCAAGATGGCTCCATTTTAGCTTGAGATACAATGGGCCTCAGTTTTTAAGTGTTTCTCAGGCGGAAAAAACAATGAATCAAACTTAATATGTTGGTCAAAAGTCAGTGCTTGGTCAAAAGCGCACAAACATTTGAAGGACGATTTAACACATGAGGAAATATAACCTATCCATTACCTTAGAGAAAAGACTGGAGCAGAAATAGGAGCTTCTGTTTTCTTAGCACTGAGCTATAGGAAGTTGATTACCATCCGATTCCAAATAGAGTTAAGGCAGTTATTTAAATTGGGCAATTTTGCTTTTTTGATTTCCAGGCCTAAATTAGATCTATAATGAATATAATCTGCATGGCAGAGATAGGAGATAGATAGATAGATAGATAGATAGATAGATAGATAGATAGATAGATAGATAGATAGATAGATAGATAGATAGATAGATAGATAGATAGATAGATAGATAGATAGATAGATAGATAGATAGATCGATAGATCGATTGATCGATCGCTCGATTGATACATCAAGCAGGAGAGAACCCAGAACAGAACCTTGAGGCACACCACAGCATTTACAATGGTCTATCATTCCCCTGCATCACCATGCAACAAGATATCGTTTGAGACTCTGGAAAGGCTATTCTCCATACTACCTACTACAAAGGTCAGTATCAATCACTATTTGACCAAAGACTGATAGTTCCAAGTATATTACTTTAACTGATCACATCCACCCTAACCTAAAAATAAATTCAACCCTTTATTTAGTGGTTTCTCAAGACTGGAGCTCCATGAACTAGAGCATTTTCTTGTACTCACCAGACATTTGTTAGGGTATTCGGATACAACGTGACTGGCGATAGCACTCGGAAAACACTGCAAAGGAGACACAAAGTTACATTTGGTCTTATCATTCTAAACTTCCCTTGCTGTCATATTGAAAGGTGAGTTTAATTAAGAAAAACATACAGCAACAAGAATCCAGAAAAACGTCACCGACAAGTAGGGGCCAGGTAGCAAAGCGTCCATGTTGAGTGCAATAATTCCTCCGAATACAGCAGAAATTCCCACGATTACTTCGATCACCTATTAGAGACATTGTTCAGCGATTGATAAGCATTGACCAGACAGAAATATGATATTCAACAAAACTCAAAAGTACTCACAGAATATGCTTTAAGGAGTCGAGTGGGGAACACTGCTGGCGTTAGAACCACAGATCTGTCATATGTCACCGGCTAAAAGTTGGATGAAGGTTGAGAGGAGTTAGGATGGAAGAGTGAAAGCTATAGGGAGAGTAAGAGGGGAGACACATCAGCTGGGGGAATAAAAGCAATCAATCCCTCATACACACACGCACACACACGCACACACACACACACACACACACACACACACACACACACACACACACACACACACACACACACACACACACACACACACACACACACACACACACACACACACACTCACACACACCTTCCTGTGGCAGCAGCAGTCTTCTGCAGAGCGGGCTGACAGGATGACAGTACAGGCCATCAACACCTCAAGCAAAATCATCAGAATGAGGTTAAAGTTGATCTGTGAACAGACAGGGAGCAGAGACACAATACCAGATGGATAATTAAAAGAAAGGAAATGCAGAGAAATGCTTTATTTTAAGGAATAACTTAAGCTTATGTGGAACCAAAGGACTGGTAGTTTACATTATATTATTATGATGCATTTACATTGACGGCAGAAGGGTTCAGGACCAGTTTACATCCAAACCAAACCAGGCAAGTGGTAGTCACAGCAAATGTTGACACGTAGACCACCTGGAAATCTGACACCTTGCAAAAAACAAAAACAAAACCTTAGACCTTCATTAGTACAAGTCCTCAATTGCCTTGTGGAAGTGAATGTAAAAATCCATTAAAACATAATCATCCCTTTTGCCTTTGGTGTGTTCATACTCACCGCAACATGTCTGTTCTTGGCTATGGCAAAACTGGCGATTGCTGCAGGGAGGCCCTGATATAAACAGCAGACATTTTTTTTCTATTTAGCAGATGTTGTTGACATGACAGTCTAATCTAAACAATATGTATAAAGTTATTAATGTATAGCTGTATATTTATCTGACTGTGATGACACTTATTATAATGGTTACTTACAGAGCCTGCAGCGCAGCGTAGGTAGTCCATGGCAACAGGAAACACATTTCCCAGGTACAGAGAAAAACCAGATGTGATGAGCAGACTGCCCTGAGGACACACACAGGCACACACAGACAGGCATGCATACATATACAGATACAGACACTTCAATAGGCAAGGCTGCACGAGGATACTATACAACACATGCACACACATATACAAAATGTTGAAGTGCCCAGTTAGATGTACACATGCCGGCAGACAAATCGCTGACATTAGAAATACTGTATATTTATCTGTTTCCTCATAGTAAATGCTCACACACTTTTCTGATCACCTAAATGTGGTAGCACAAAACAAGACTTCTTGTTGCCAACCCACTCAAAATTTCTAGATTGGGATGCTCTCTCATCAGAAAAAAAGACAACCCCAACCTTTAAAATTTGTGTGTTATGGACTAAATAGATACACCCTGTAATGTGCCTCCTCTGCAGCTCTCCCTGACCATCCTTCTCACCCCTATGAGGACACTATAGAGCCAGGCCCTGTAGCTGAAGCAGGGGTGCTTTAGAGGCTCCGGCTGGGCCAGCTGCAGGTCACTGGCCCTCACGTCCACCGTGTAGCT